>NC_132878.1:89826506-89841506 GCF_030463535.1 Salminus brasiliensis
TAAAGCTGGCCCAGTTTATGGCTCGAATACAAACCTGAAGAAGTAAACTTCAGACTGATTCTAATATTTGAGATAAGTGAAAGCTTCAGAGGCGTCAGTGTGAGCACGGCTCAAGAGGAGCAGAGCTCAGACACAGCAGAGAAGAGAAGCTGCTGGTCCCTCCTCGAGCTCGCCTGGTAACCCCACACCCGCTCTCTGAGACAAGCTCGAGTTTCTCCACCAAGCATAGTTGGACAAAGGGCCAGCCAAACGTGCCTTCACCTGACAGCTGCTTCAGAGGCGGCTCTATGAAGCAAAACCACAATACACAATTCAGGCTTACTGCATTGTTGACCTGAGGCCTTACGATTAGACTGACCAAACTCTCAGATTCACACAGACGGGCAGTATTCAGCTCACCCTGGACAACAAGAAGTCCTGCTCAAGGAACCAAATGCTTTAGTCCATATGTCCATCTATTTACAGGAATAACATCACTCACACTACACAACACACAACAGTTAACTACCTGGATAGCACAATATGGGCTGTAATATCAATACAGTACAATACACACACATACCACTAGTCAATCCAAGCTAACTATACTCATGGGATATACTTGTACATCTTCATATTAAATAAACTATAACAATATTCATTAAGTTTGTATTTGTATAGTCAAATTTAATATATTCTATAAATCACAACTACCAGCAAACCAGTCAAAACAAGTTCCAAAAACCGGAATCAATGACTGATGCCCAATCAGCTACTTGTAACTTCACCATCTACCTCAGATGAAGTCGACCAGCCAAGACATGTCCAGCACCTAATGTGAGCTTCTCTGGTTTACCACAGGAGATGCTATGCTAATGCTGCTAACAAAACACTGGGCTCAGATTGACACCAGACTCCTCTTTGTAAACACACTGAAAAATCGTACACCCTGTTTACACCTGGCCACTAGTATCTAGACTGTATCCTGATAGGATTTTAGCCATACGCATTCACCCTTAGCGGTCAAATGCGTCTCAAGTTTCCTTCCTTTCAGCTTCCAGACTGAAATCTGACTGCTGTGTGGGGCGGAATATGCAAATTAGGTTGATAAACGGAAAATATTACTGGTGTTTGTGTTGTACTGGGAGGGGTCTGGGTTGTTGAAAGTGTCTGAGAGAGACTGGTGGGTTCACACTACCATAACGTGGCTCAAATGCGTCTCAGACCCCCTCCTCAAGTGGTATGAGTGGTTTGGCCTTCAGATATATCCGTGATACTCCAGATGCAGACAGTCTCCAGTGTAAACAAGGTCTAAGTACAGTAAGTAACAATGGGCTAAAGGAACAAGCTAAAGGATTTGGTAAAACAGCATGGACAGACCTTTTCTCAGCATTTAAGACAAAACTGGAACTACGGTATCATCAGCATAGCAGTGGGCTTTGTAGAACTACTCCGCTTTCAAACTGGACTGCAATCAAATCCTCACAGCAATGCTGCTCCAAAATCTAGTAGAAACTTTCCTCTGGACAGTAGAGACAGTTACTCCAACAAAAGTAGGATCAACTCTTTTTAATACCAATGATTTTGAAGAAACAAAAATGCATGGACTGATTCAACATACTGCGCTGAGCTAATCGTGGATCTGGTTACTCAAAGTTGGGTTTTTTTGCATGTGCGAAACCAACAAAGATCTGGAAGAGATTTGAAGGGGTTTAGGAGGCACTTCTGGGCACTTATTTACAAAAAAAAGAAAAAAAGAAATTGGACAGTCTACGTCCAGTGTTTGTTAGCACCATTAGCATATAAATCTTATTATAAATACGGAAGCACACAGCTCTCATTACCATCACTGCCATGACTATATTAACTTCTACTACACCATGGTTATTATATTATGATTATGATATGATTATAGATGGTTTGGTAACTTCTATCAATAATTATTAAATAGTTCTGATCAGAGGAGGATGGGTCGGGTCCCCCTTGTGAGTCTTGGTTCCTCCCAAGATTTCTTCCTCCAGCTCTGATGGAATTTTCCTTGCCACTGTCGCCGTTGGCTGCTCACTGGGGGTCTTTGGTTTTTCATGTGTTTTTATGTTATTTATTTCTTTATTATCGATTATGTAAAGCTGCTTTGTGACAACAACAGTTGTAAAAAGCGCTGTACAAATAAATTTGACTTGACTTGACATATCCAACATGTCTGGCTGATATACAACTAGATCTAGGTGTGTTATTAATTTTAGTATTATTTTTGCCAAACCAATCCTTTAAGCTGGTCGATTTTCTAATGATGCATGCACTTGTTCAGTGTTCTAGCAGTACTGACGATACACAGCATACTCAAATGTATCTTATAAAGGTAATCTTTCATGATAATGATAATATTTTGGCATATTGCCCATCCTTAATATCACAATATTGGCTAAAACATCAATATTTGTCAAACGCTTGACACTCTTGACTAGTAGCCAATCCACCACCAAGTACACACAAACTGTCCCAACACTCCAGTACCTTGCGCGTGCCCATTTTCCTGAACATCTTTGTCATGTGTGACGGCAGAGATCAGATGAGCAGTGATCGCAGTGCTGTCCACCTGCTGATGTAGTCCCCCATCCCCGCCATTGGTACTCAGTACAGTACAGATCACACCATAAGCTCCAAAGTCAATAGTCAGAAGTTCACATTACTCCTGCCCGTGTGCGTCCATCCTGCCAGCACCTTCACACATCCACCCTCTCTCTCGGTTTGTATGAACTCCTTTCCTTTTCCCGTTCTCTGTGGAGAATGCCGAGACACCTGCTGAATATTTCATGTTGTGAAGCGTGATCTGGACTCGGGGTCAAAGCCACGATTCGGGCTCCTCAGCTGTTCTGGGCAGAATGAGGAGGTGGAGTCGCTCATATGACACTGATGCTTTCCCCTGCTCACTCGGCTGCAGCTCAGCTAAGCGGTTCTACACATTTATAACAGGATGTGTCTTAATTTGGTGAAGTTACACAACACAGTTCTGCATGTGGTGAATACTGTCAGTACTTTTACAACACTGACCAACTGCATATTTAGAAACTTAGAGATTTAGTTGCTATGCTTGTAAGAAAAACAACAACAACAACAACACCAACAACACTACCACCAACAACAACACTATATAAATAATAAGGTACTGATTGGATGTTGGCTTTGTAGATCATGGTCTCAAAATGTAGTTTAATTTTTTTTTTCTTTTTTGTAATTTTTAAATCTAATTTTCCCCCCACTATAATTGTTTTCCCCTGGTACTTTGGAAACAGAAGACAAATAAATTATTATACACAAATTAGGTCTAGAAATAAACTAAACTAAAAAAATAAATAAAATAAAAATAATAATATATATATCCATTGTATAAAATGTATACTATATATATATATATATATATATATATATATATATATATATATATATATGTATTTGGACTTTGTCTAAACTCTGAATGGGAAAATTATTGTATTAATAAGCTTTTCCCAGCACTACTGCTTTTCTGTCATTTCAGTCCAGCAAAAACAATAAAAATGAGTACTGTAATTTTTATAACAGCAATGATCCACCATTTTAACAGTAAAAGGGAGTGACCAACAGTCAACCCTAGTCATTAAGATCAGGCCATAAATCTTCACTTGTTTTAGGCTGGACATGAACATGTGGTTTGTAAAGACACTCTTTGAAGCTAGAAAACTTTTTTTACAGTTGTTTTACAGTGACTTTCAAACTAACAAACTGCCACTGAGCTGCAGTCACCACTAGTTACCTGAATTCACAGTCAGTGACATATCTAAGACTTCCAGAAGGCCTAGAGTGACACTGCTGAATGAAACTCACCACTGTCAGCATGTGACTGGTTAATTCCACTTAGTCAGTCCCCAATTACGTTGGAAGTTAATCTGAAGAGTAAGGTCTTCAGACCAGGCTAATTAAAGGGAGAGCTTGCTTAGCTGTTTTTACCTACATACCACAGAGGAACAAATCCTGAGGGGACAATGTTGTGTTTGGTTTTTCATTTTGGCTTTTTCCAAAGTTTAACAATAATACCTGCAGAGTTTTGCACTAAAATTAGACGCATGTATTTCGGTAGATACCAGAAATCATTATGCCTTCTCTGAAGACCTAGAAGGCCCTGAGGGTTCTCCACTGGTAACTACTGGATGAATATTATAGGTACATTGCATTTCATATTATTTTTCATAACATTTTACATTACATTGGTTCTTTCAACTATCGATAACAGGGTTGTGGGTTCAATACCCGGGCTTGGCAAGCTGCCACTGTTGGGCCCTTGAGCAAGGCCCTTTACTCTCTCTGCTCCCCGGGCGCTGGAGTTGGCTGCCCACCGCTCTGGGTGTGTGTGTGTGTACTCACTGCCCCTAGTTCACTAGTGTGTGTGTGTGTGTGTGTGTGTGTGTGTGATCACTACCACAGATGGGTTAAATGCGGAGGACACATTTCGCTGTGCAGTGCACACTGTACAGTGACAAATACATGCACCTTAAGTACTTCTTTTGATGTTATCTGGAAATCAGCACTAAAACTTGACAGCATCTGCCTATCCCCTAGGTCTAATGCAAATCGTGCACACTGAAAATGTCCTCAAGTACTGATAATATATTTGACATATCGCCCCCTAATTAATAACAGATAATCAGAAGATCCTTTTAAACACAGCATTATTGCGGAACCTGTAGTTTACTAGACAACCAGTCATAGTTCACACATCAGACCCAATGCTTTATCCAAAAGGCCACCCCCATGTACCCCCATGTACTTGCATGCAGTAATAGTCAACTAGCATTATGCCCCCTTTCCCCAGTAAAACACAAAGTGAGTGCACAAAGTCATACGGTTATCATTTGTTTAGCTCACAACACTAACGCCTGCAGCAGTTTCCCCTGGGCTGATACAGACACAGCATATCTGCATACTTTGGATGTTCATGTTCTGGTCAAGCTGCTTTACTGACATCCTGACCGCTGCTGTTCAAAGAGTGCACGGACACCTCCTGCCTCAGGGAGAGAACTAGGGAACACTTTCATGCTAAATATATACAAAGACAAATCCTCTAAACGGGACCAAATGGAGCGCTCTTAGTATTAGCAAGGAACAACTGTACATTCCGAAGGGATCAGACAACACACTGCTGGAGCACAACAGCAACACACACACACACACACACACACACACACACACACACACACACACACACACACACACACACACACACACACACTACACAGAAATGCACATACACGACAAACATGCACACACACACACACACACACACACACACACACACACACACACACACACACACACACACACTACACAGAAATGCACATACACGACAAACATGCACACACACACACACACACACACACACACACACACACACACACACACACATATATATACATACATCAAACTAGGGATGGGCAATATGGCTTAATTTAAAAATAAGGACACAAGTATTGAGAGTTCATCCTGCATTTGTTGGAGTAACTTTCTCTTCTGTCTAGGAAAGGCTTTTGGAACATAGCTGTGAGGATATGCTTGCATTCAGGAGCATTAGTGAGGCCAGGATGTTGGAAGATCACCACCCCACCTCATGCCTCATCAAGTACTGTTCCAGAGAACACCGTCCCACAGCTCCACGGCTAAATACCTCAATGCCCTAGATCCCTCTAGCTACGCCTGATGGCACCGGGTGCTATTTACAAGAGTAGCTGAATATGTTTGGACATATTGTGTATTACTGGGAATGCACTGAAATGGAAACTGTATGTTTGATTTTTTTTCATGTACAGACGCAGATTTTAAGAGGAAGGTCTTCAGACCAGTTCCTGAAGGCCTTATTAAAGGTAGGAATGGCTTAGCTGTTTACACCTACATACCAAAGAGGAACACATCCTGAGGGGACAATGTTGTGTGTGGTTTTTAATTTAGTTTTTTTCAAATGACAAAGTTTAACAATGAAAAGAACATTACTACAATACCTGAAGAGTTTTACACTAAAAGTAGACGTATGTATTTCGGTAGATACCAGAAATCATTATGCCTTCTCTGAAAACCTAGAAGGCCCTGAGGGTTCTCCACTGGTAACTATTGGATGAATATATTGAATATATTGGTTCTTTCAAGTTCTGAATATATTTGGACATATTGTGCATTACTGGGAATGCACTGAAATGGAAACCGATTTTTTCATGTACAGATGCAGATTTTATATATTTAGGATGTATAAATAATTAACCAAATAATAACTGATCATTATAAAATGAATAACTGGAACTACATTCACCTGGATTAGTATGACAGAGAATGTTTGTGTAGGATGCTAAATGCTATTACTTCGTTGCAGAAGTCCAGCATTAACCTTAGCACTGTTTAATTAATTCAAAACAGTGGTATAATATTGGTATGAAATTATTGCTATAAAGTTTAAGGTAGACTAATAGGGGTGCACGACGATATCAGTATCATACTCATTTAGATTTGGGATATTTTTAAGACAAATTTCTGGCAATGTATTTATTGTGCTTTAAAAGTGCAGTAGTTGGAATACTGCACTAAAACATATTTTAATTTATTAATGTTATTAATTTTACAGCATATTTAAGTAAAACTCAATCAATAAAATGTTATTGCTCTTTAAAATGAATCCAAATATTATTCCAATTTATTAATTTCATTAATTTCATAACTGTTCAAATCAATCCATGAACACAGAAAGGCTTAATAATAATAATAATAATAATATTATACTCAGTAACTACAGGGCCTTCTGTACAAACTGCTGGGCTATTCTCTGGTAATAAACGTTTGTAGTAACGCTTTCGGCCCACAGGCTGTTTAAGGGGTTTGGGCAGATACAGTATATACATGGCAAGTATTTTCATCAGCATTTGTCCACAGTTCCCATAACAGCACATTCTTACAGAATAACAATTTGAACTCTAAAGAAAACAAACTTACACTTGCTTATTGTTGCTGTCACGCAAAAACCTTGTATGTGCAAAATAGCAACTTTACAAGGGAAGGAAAAGAAAAAAAAAAGGAGAAAAAAAAAAACAAACAAAAAAACCTTTCAATAGAAAAAGATTTTATTTAGAGGCATTTTGGAGAATTTCTATTGGTCCATTTATTATGAAATTCCGGCAAAATGTAAAGAACAGCTGCCAGATTCACATTATGTCAAAATGTGTACAATGGCAAAAATAGAGATACAAGGTTTTTTGCACAACAACAACAAAACGTTATACTTACACTGTAGCGAAGGTAACTGAATTCATGCTAGGCATGATGTGCAGCCTTTTCGGCCACAATCTCCTCTTGTTGTAAAAAACTCAAGCCTTTTTCTTTTGTGAATTTTACCACTGCAGAGAGCTAACAAGCTAACTGTGCTAACTCTCACGCTGGTTGAGCAACTAGTGAGCGGGTAGACTTCTGCCTCTTGGTGGAGCAAGTTGAAGGGCACACTTTGCCCGTGTACTGAAGCAGTACTTGTTTAAAGGTCAAGTCTTTCCTGCTGAAAATGAATGTCTCTCTGAAATTCACCTTACAACCATATCAAAACGGGAAATGTGCCAGATTTCAGTAATTACTGTCAGTGCTAACTTGCCCAGGCCTACATCACACATCACCACAACAACATCACACAGACGACATGCACACCAACAGGCACGGGCAGAGCTGGGGTCAAGTTGGTCATTCAGCAAGTGAACCTGAATCCATATCGACTCAATTCAACACTAGTGATCAACACCAATAACTGGAGGGTTGAAGGGGGTAGAAGTCAGTATGTAGAGGCAATTTATCCCAGATGGGTTTGTGAAAGGTTTTTACATGTATTTGCTCTGTATGTCATTACAAAATGATTATGATTCAGATGCAGAGGCTACATGCATTAGCTAATTAGTTAGTTATCAACATAATGCAGATCTCCTTTACAAGTACGCTTGGTTTAGCTATGTTAATAGCACATTATTTAAAATAACGTTTGTAGGGATGATAAAAGGAATCACCAATACAGTAACTGATCTGTTTGACTTGTAAGGGTGTAAACGTCTGTTGATAAATATTTTAAAATCAATGATTTAACTAATGGGTTTATAACCATTTTAATTTATTGGTCAGTTTTTATTTTAATGTACAAACCATCTAAAAATAAACAATTTACACTTTATTCAAAGGCTATAGAAATTTATACTATTATATATTCAGAAGTACTTTAAAAAACAACATTTAAAATATTTGCCTATTTATTAACAATTTAAGGGAGCAGCTGACATAAAACATTTTAAAGAAATATATTACCTTGTGTATTTATATAGGTCATTTTATGGGCTTTAAACTATGCAATTATTAAACTATTAAAGTATGCAAGATATTCCCAAATGAATGTCATCATTTTATACATATTTTAACATTTTATAATTGTGCTGTGATTGTGATCTTTTATAAAACAAAAAAAGAAAATCATCACACAATTACTTCCATTACATTGATAATGTTGTTATTGGTCACTCTTTAGGTCAATACAAGGTCATTAAGTTTATAAAACTATAAATCTATTCATTTGCTAATATTTACACAAGTGGCCCCCAAACACGGATTTCTCACTATTAAATGAATGTCATTCAGTGCTTATGCATGTACTACCTCCATGTGCCTGTACAGGTAGTGTAAATAATCAAACCGAATCAGGGGGAAATTTGAGAGGTCATTGCACTGAATCATTTTCTAAAGAATCAGAATCAAGGTTAATCATTCTGAGGTCAGACACTGTGTTCACACCCCTAGTGTGAATTCAGCGTTCAGTTCAGTTGCTGATGACAGTGAAATCCCAAGCAGAGTGAGCTGAGCCCCAGTCTGCGGTTATGGGGTGCAGGTGAAGAGGGAAGGCCACTTACCAGACATGTCTGTCAGGCTCATTGCTCGCATAAACATGGCGCATTTCCGAACCCAGCGGGGTCCTGACACTTTGCATAAAAAAGGAAGAATAAAGGCTGTTTTAATGCCAGTGATCCGACTCGGAGCTCAAAAGTAAACACAACAAGCCAACAGCAGGAGCTGCCGCCCCTTCAAACAGACTCCTAAAGCAGATGACAGTGAAGCTGGGAGCTGGATGGTAAACATGCTAGCACCCATACACAGTCATATTACAGTTTATACAAGAAAATAATATACATACATAAATACATCACAATTTTAAGGTCATGCTAATCTGACAACAGAGAATAAATTCTGAAGTAAGCACAGTTTTAACTATTTATAGAAGTCTATAACTATTATAGAAGTAACAATACTAATCAACTATCATTTAATAAAATAAATAAATAAACAATTAGAAGCAAATAAAGTATGATGTATGATTTTTTGATTGATTTTTTTTTTTGGAAAGTAAAGTCATTAATGATATTTCAAGACATTTTTTCTGCAGCATTATAATTAATACCAAGTCCCTAAACAACTATGACCAAGGAAAAGCAGGTATATAAGTAAGTGTGAGCATCAGGCTTTGTTTCTCAATGTGAGACACCAGAATTGAACAGAAGAATGTATAATATACATGATAATCACGCAAAAATGCCAATTAATAAGAGCTCATTTTTCTAGTGGGTTAATATGTAAATCAGTATTGTATTGTTGATCTTGGAAATTGTGGAAGGTGTAGGTCCTGGATTTTACACCACTAGTGGGTACCAGTATAAAAACTGAGGAAGATAGATTTCAGTGAGCAAAAAAAAACAAACAAAAAAACCCACACAACCAATAATGGATTTTTATTGCATTTTTATACAATTGTATCATATTATACAATGCAATCTAAAATAATTCTAAACCATTATATATAATTTACATTATATTCCAAAAGATTTAGCTAAACATATGCTTCCATATCTCAATCAGTTCTAAATTGTTAGACTTTATAAACTCAAAACAGCAGAAACTCACAGTCCTGAATAATTAAAATACTGTAGCCATTTTCATGTTATAACAGGTTATCATGTTATGGATTAGGTCTGTACACATTTAACAGGTCTTGTGTTAGTCAGCTGCTAATGCAAAATCACTGGACAGCTGAACTGTCAATACCCAATCGAAGCCTGTCTGGTACCGAGAAATCCTAACAGCAGTGTGAACGCAAAATGCTTGTTAACAGCAAGGTCTGCCGTCCAACCCAGCCTCAAATTAAGCATCAGGAGAGCTCAATCAGGTCAGGTCTTGAACTTGTGTATACGGGTCAAGCGCTGACCTCATTTTCAGACCTTTAAAACTGGGACTCTGTTAACAGGTCAAGTGAGTGCAAGACCTGAATCATTCTGCTGCGTCACAGTCCTTGTGGAAATTACAGCATGAGGAAGAAGCCAGCAGGAAATGTTCATATATGCAAAACATGACTGAAAAAACACCACCTTGCTGATAAGAGACCCCACACAAACAGAGGGTTCATTTCCAAAACAGAGATGGAAAAGTTCTGACAGAAGTCATATTACCATATAAAGTAAGGAGCAATAGGGATCAATATCACCCGAGTTTCTATTGGAATAACCAAGTGCAGGAGTACTTCTCGGTGGGAGAAAAGCCAGTGCCAGTACTCAAATATTCCAGTACTCGGGTACTCATTAGGTTTCATCAGGTTTAGAACATCCCCACAAATCAAACGGCATCTTTAACAGAACTGTAAAAATGTATTTTCTCCCCGTCAATTACCCAACCGTACATACTCTCTCTAGTGAGGGCAGACAAACACACGCCCCCTTTCCGACCCTAAAGTACTGGATGGAGTACAATCATTCCAGAGAACAGCTTTCTCCATTCCACTTCTCCACAGCTCAAGAGTTGTGTGTGTGTGTGTGTGTGTGTGTGTGTGTGTGTGTGTGTGTGTGTGTGTGTGTGAATTTGCACATCTGTGTCAGCAATGGATGCAACTCAAAGTAGCTGAATGCATTCATTAGAAAGAGTGTCCACAAATATGTGGACATATAGTGTATAAATGCAGCAAGAGCACTGACATCATTTACATGAGTAAACCTTTTAACTCTACCAATGCTCCATAATCTAGTAGAAAGCCTTCCCTGGACAGTAGAGACAGATACTCCAACAAAAGCAGAGGTTCACTCTTTTCTCATACTCTTGATTCCAGAAGAAACAATGTACAAGAGCAGGTGTCCCAATACTTTTGTCCATATGTTTTGAGAATGCCAACGTTTTTGTGTACATGGTGTCACAAGCAATGCACCTCAGCGAGGCAATGTGGGTAGAGCAAGGCCAATTGTGCTCTCTCTGGGCCTCGTGTTATAACTTCAGCTAATATTAGCTAGAAATTAGATGCTCTAGCTGAAGTTAGCCTAATGTTCACAACTCCAACTGACATTAATTAGATGTCGACTACTTCAGTTCCCTGCTTCACCGACATTAGCTAGATGTTAACTATTGTAGATGAGGCAGTTTTCTACACAACCCAAATTGAAATTTAGGAAATGCAGTCTAAGGACAGAATACCACACACACACACACACACACACACACACACACACACACACACACACACACACACACACACACACACACACACACTCTAAGAAGTGAAACTAAACTATCCATGGCCTCTTCCGGCAACACACACGATGCACTGCCAGTAAGCTGGATTGGTTTGCTGTGTGTTCTGGAGAAGCCCCAGTGACAGGGCTTAGTGAGCTGCTGACACAAAAGTTGCGTCTCACACAGTTCACTAATCTACTCACACGTGGTCTGCGAGAGCGACGCACACTAAAAAAGTGGCAAGAGCCAGACGAGCAATCGAATAAACAAAGCTTCTTTCTCTCGCTCTCAAGTAAAGTATACAGACATAAACTCAATGCCCCCCCCCCAAGTGTGCACCCACTGTTTTGATGTCATGCAAATCAGTGGAACACTCACAAACTTTAAATACCGCAGTGCGGAGGTGTGCACTTCCACAGTGAAACACTGACCTCAGCTGCGGTTCAGCTTAAGGTCCTCTTTTCCTACAGCAGAATTTTGAAATGCTTTCAGAAAATCATGTGATGACATTTGAAGATAATGAAACTGTAGATATGGTTGAGCCCCAAATGCTAATATTGGTAATGGTAAATTAAGCTGTAGGGTTACAAACAGTGTTGGGAAGGATACTTTAAAAACATTAATCTTGTTTGCTTACTTTTCTCTAATTCACATGGTTCCCACCCACTGCCTAGAACTCTCCAATAGGGTTGTAATAGTCTGGGAATGTTCAAGGTTGGGAAATTTACCATGGGAATTAATGGGAATAAAATGGGAATATTCAAAACTAAAGGTGAGAAACCTACACATAGTTGGTAAATAATCCAATATTTCTTATTAATTCCAATAAATACCCATAATTTCCCCAAAAAAGTTCCCAAAATATTAATTAATTTAATTTCCAAAAGTAAATTTACAGTAATTTACTGGAAATGTATCAGAAATTGTATCAGTTGTACCACCCCTTTGCAACCCTACTCTCTAATCACACAATGCCACCAGCGCACCACCAAAGACTACCATGTTTTACCTGTATTGTATGTACAGCATCTTTCTGAACTGCCACTAATGCAACATCACTGGGTGGGCAGCCAAACACGCTTGGAGGAGATCACTAACTGCTCATTCAGTTACATCAGCTAACAATGACCTGGGAGGATCTCATGCTCGTTTTGAGCTGGGTAGTAAAAGTTCCAGGACTTTTCAGTGTAAAGTTAAATTAGTCTGTACCATTAAAAGCTCAATATCATTTAATATCAACATTTCCAATATACTAATTCAGGCTGGTACAGTACAACGATTACACTGTTAGGCTAAGTTTCCAGTGCAGAATAGGTAGGATATCATACAAAGCAAGGCAGTTGTCGCCACAGGGCAAGCAAAACACTCACATTTACTTTCCCCCCTCATTTACAAAGTCCTAGAATCACCACTGAGGACAGGAATAATAATAATAATAATAGTAATAATAATAATAATAATAATAAGCTCATATTAAGCTTGTCATTGACTTTTCAATTTCAGATCAGGAGGACTTGACAAAAAGTATATAATTTAGGAATCAGTATCAAAGTTAGGCCACCTGCTTTGAGAGCAGCATTGGAAAAATCTAAAACAAACACTGGAAGAAGCATCAATTAAATAAATAAATGATTCAACAAATATAAATAATTATATATAGATAATAATTCTAATTGTCTAATCTTATATAAGGGACATTAGGGTATGAACGATATGATAACCTTCTCAGAAATTATCACAGTACACAATATTTTACAATTCGTCTTATTATTCCTACCATTATCAATCTCCATCAGGTTCAATAAAATATGAAAACAGGAGGGGTTTTGATTGAACAATTATGGATAAAATGTGATCTATTTTATAATGGAAGTAAATGTAAAAAGCCTCCCTTTTGAGAAGACTGCTACACACGTATCTAGCAAATTATATTTTCATCTTCATTAATCAACTGGCTGTTTTTTTTTTTACTTTGAAAACAGTAAGAAATTAGTGGGAATCTAGGATTTTTTTTTTCGCGTACAAAAAAAAAAAAAAAAAAAAAAAAAAAAAATCAAAAACAAAAAACAAACATGTACACGATAATTCATTTTCATACCTGAAACTGGGATATCGCTGCAACACTAGAGGACATGTTTAAAACAACAAAACTATGCAAATCAGACAGGACATCATGTTGTCTGTGGATGTGAAAAACAAAAAAGAAAAAATTATAAATTACTGCATGACATCTTCAAGCAGCAAAGTTATCCTATACTTCTTACAACAAAAGCAAATCATTCCACTGGGAAGCTCCTTTTACTGCTCAACTTCGGAGACGGTCACCTACTCATTCAGGAGCTGAAATGCAGTGAATTCTCTGCTAATTTTTCATAGCAGAGAATAAACTAATCCCTCTGACGTTTGTTCAAAGTCGTAGTTGCTGGGGACACAACAGTCCGGTCAGCTAGGATGTTGTTACTCTACAGATCCCTCCTGTCTTTGTATATTCTGTATTTTGTGTGTATTTTGTATTTATTTAATATAATTTTATATAACTTATTTTAATATGTTTAGTATGCATATAGTTTTGTCATCCTGTAGAGCATCAACCTGAGCCTCACAACAAGCATTTCAATGCATAAATGTTGTGCAAATGACAAATAAACCTGAAACTTGAACTTCCAATGCAAGAGACAGCAGAGCTTTGTGTACAGACTTCCCGAAATGTTTTGCGAAACAAGGGGCAAATAAAATTAAGTTGCTTTTTCAAAGTCTGGCGTGCAAATGTGCTTTAAATGTAAGATCCTGGTAGTAATTCTTTATATTATTAATGCATCCAACAGATCCCCCCCGCCTGCCACCATACCACTTACCTTTTAGGTAACCTTGTAACATAACAGTGGCCACAAACTAGCACTTTTCCCATTTGCGTTTCCATCAAGCAAGCGTTTTTCCCACAGTGGACCAACAGATCATAGCATTTTCAGATTAACGCTCCATAAATATTACTGTACATCAATGCAGTCGCACTGCTAAACGCTGTAAATACAGTGTAATTAAAGTCATTACAGAAACAATGCAGCACATCTGACTAATAATAAGCCATCCTGTGTGACTAATTCACTGTGGTACTGAAGTAGTGCAGTTCACATGCAAGCTCAGCATACTGCCCTGCTATCACAGAGCTGGAACAGATAGGCCACTCTTATGAGCTTGCTTGGAATCAGGAGAGTGAGGGAGGGTGGGGGTTGGGTTTGGGGTTGGGAGGACAGTGGCTGGAATTTTCTGGCATGGGGAGTATTCTCCTACCATGGGAATGTGATGGCAGGAAAGTGTTTTTGCAGCAGTGTTCCAGCCTACTGGAGAGAAGCGGTAAGCTCAGCTGTCTAAATATGATTTCTGCATCGGAGACACAACTCCCCACCCAGCCGTGAGTCAAGAGAGAGGGAGAATGTTGGA
>NC_132878.1:89846506-90066506 GCF_030463535.1 Salminus brasiliensis
AAAGAGGTTGCAGGCAACAAGCATCCGCCCCCCACAGCACTCCTCCTTCTAATTCCTACCCTCAGGGGTGGGAGAATGGGTTCAAAGACAGTCTTGGGTCTTTTCATGTGCCAGAATGAAATGAATGGGATAAATGATACAGCGCAGGAAGAGCGAGCTGTGAATGGCGCATCGTAGGAGCACCACGGGAGTATGGACGAGGGGCAACAAGTGGATGAACTTGTTGGGAGTTCAAGTACTGTTGGAAGGCATATTCAAATGGGCTCCAACTCCAGAAGAAGGGAGAGGCAGAACGTCATACTCTGAATCAGATCATTCTTCATTCTGAGGACATTGAATTAGGGCTGCATGATGTGGACACAATTATAGCACAATATCCATTTAATATACCAATCAGCCATGGCATTAGTACCACCTGCCCAATATGGAGTAGGGACTCGTGCCGCCACAACAGATCTGACCCTTCAAGGTATGGACTCCACAAGACCTCTGAAGGCATCTTGTGGTATCTGGCACAGAGAACACACGTGAACAGCAGCAGCCTTCAAGTCCTGTAGGTTGTGAAGTGGGGCCTCCATGGATTGCATTCGGTGCCCATGACCCTGTTGCCATTTCACCCGTTGGCCTTTCTCTGACTATTTCTGGTAGGTACTGACCACTGCATACCAGAAACCACCCCACACAACCTGCCTGATGCTTTGGAGATCCTCTGACCCTCTAAAGACCAGTCTTGCCATCACAATTTGGCCCTTGCCAAAGTGGCTCAGATACTTATGCCTGACCGTGTGTCCTGCTTTTAACATGTTAGTTGGTAAGACAAATACTTTCAGTGCTCCAAATAGAATCGTTAGCATCAACGCTAACTCCTGCTCGTCTTCGCAGTCATATGACGACTAGCATGTTAGCTTGTGGTTACTGTTTCAAACAGTCCGCATATCTGGAAGGTTTGATGGGCATTTTTTGCCTTTCAGAACAGGACATGCCCAAACTGCAAGGATTGGACATTTTGCATGGGAGTCTAATCGCCCATTCCTGTCAGAGCAGGTAGTTAAGCAGTCAGAACACAGTTCCTGATGAGAGGCAGAGGCAGACTTGCTTGCCAGACGAGCCAGGGGCTAACATGCTGCACTTTGTGTCCATATGTTTGTGGACACCCCTTCTAATGAACGCCGTCAGCTAGTTTAAGTTGCATCTATTGCTGACACAGATGTCCGAATGCACACAGACAGCTCGTCTAGTCCCTGTAGAGACGTAATGCCAATTGAATAGGACCCCCTGGAGCAGATGAACATGAAAATATTGGCACCATGTCTAATGGCAGGCGAGGGAAAGAGGGATATAAAACCCATTGAGCATTGAGCTGTGGAGTAGTGGAACTGTGTTCTCTGGAAAGATGGATGGTGCTCCACCTAACGCTTTTGGGAGGAGTTGAGGATGCTAACACTAACGCTACTGTCGCTCACTGCAATGCTCCAAATTTGGTAGAAAGCCTTTCATGGCCAGTAGGGACAGTTTCACCACCAAAAGCATCCTCGATTTGGGACAACGAATGGAGTCCAACAGGAGTCCCAATATTTTTGTCCACATAGTGTAGCTTGTGGCTAAAGATTTGGGCACTGATTTTGTTATTGTAGATATAATACTGTACTTCGACAATGGCGCTAATCTGAGCAAAGCAATGGTACCCAAGTTCTCAACCACCCTGGCTCTGTTGCCTTTGGTTTCCTCTTTCTCCATCACCTCCACACAGTCGAGCACATTTTCTGTGTTGTCCCTTAGCCTCCCACTGTCCTTTGACCTTTCATGGAACAAAGCAGGCCTTGGCCTTCCTATTGAGCTAGGATTTCTCAAAGCCCCCCACCCCGGCCGACACTTCCCCAAGCCTCTTCTTTAAGAGCCTACCCTTCCCCCACGCTTCTGAAGGCTCTCATTCACTAATCAACCACAATCCACTCTGCAGCCCTGAACTTCTCACGGCTGGCGCTGCTCACTAAAAACCCTGTGACGCAACTCATTGCGACCCAATACAAAACCCTCAGAAACCATCGCTCAAGGACTAGAATGGGGAACGGTGGCTGAAAGTGAGTCAGGAGGCTTAAGGGGTGGGGTGCGGTGGAGAGCGGGGGGGTGGGGGGGTTATTGGAGTACAACTATGGTCGTCGGGGCTAGATAATTGCAGGGTCAAATTTAGCATGGGCATTCCCAACGAGGGTCTCTTAGAAACTGTGCTCCCACAGTCGCATGACCCACACCCCTCAAGCCCCACCCCTTGCAGTCCCCCTAATGCTAAATGCGCTGTCCTCCTTTCTACTGTGGGGCAGGAAAGACAGAAGAGTCACAGCCAGCATACTAAACACTCCTTCCATCCCAGCTGGGGCGACATGAGAGAGGGAGGAGGAAAAGGGAGAAAAATGAGCGAGAGCAATGAAGGAACGAGGGTGGAAGAGCAAGGAATCGGAGTTGAAGACTTTCGCTAAGTGAAAGCAGAGTCTGACAAGTCGTCTATGTGCAAGAACCTGCGATCATGTGACTGAGAGAGCAAAAGAAAAGAAAGATGAGGGATTGAGGGCGTGTTGTGGCCGAGAGCAGCTGGCTATCGTGGTAGCTGTGAAGGGTGGGTTGTTGCTCAAATGGTGGTGCTCTGGGAGCACAGGCCACTTGCGCTGGTACAGCGTGATCTGGGCAGGAGTTCAAAGCAGCTGTTTCTATAGGAGCGGCTCATGCCTAAGCACAGCCTCGTAGTTACTCAAACGAACACCTACTGCTTTATCACAAATGTATGTAGGAGTACAGTATCATGCAATTAAAAAAACTAATGTAAAAGGCCTGATGCTAATTTTTGGGAACCCTTTGGTGGCATGCATTATGGTTTGTAAACGCTTTTCCTGTGAGATTCCAGAGCTGTTTTACAGGCGCTGCTCTTTTGAGGCCTTTCCACAGATTTACGCTGGTGTTTAGGTTGAGGGACTGTGAGGGCCATGGCAAAACCTTCAGCTTGTGCCTCTTGAGGTAGTCCATCATGGATTTCTAGGGGTGTTTCTAGGGTCATTATCCTGCTGTAGTAGCCATCCTTCTAGGGGTGTTTCTAGGGTCATTATCCTGCTGTAGCAGCCATGCTTTTGTCATCCTCAGCTTTTTTACACAGAGTGATGTTTGCTTCTATAATTTGCTGATATTTTTATTGAATCCATTCTTCCCTCAACCAGGAAAATGTTCCCCAAGCCACTGGCTGCAACACAAGCCGAATTCATGATCAAGCCACTTCTGTTCTTAACAGTTGGACCGGTGTTCTTCTCATGAGATTCTACACCCTTTTTGTAGACAAAATCTGCCATTTTAACCTCATCAGTCCACAGGACTGGTTTCCAAAATGCATTAGACTTGTTTAGATGCTCCTGAAGGAACATTCTTCTTCTAATGACTTCTCAGTAGAGGTCATATTTGTGCTGCAAAACAGAGCACCACCACTCCAGAGTCTGCTAACCAGGCATAGCTACCGGCTGGGAATAGGAAATGTCTGCAATTGGGGAGAACATTCAAGGGGAAAGACTTCAAGCACTACCATCAGAGCACAATCCCTAACTGCTACTGAACCACTGCTATCTGTAGCATCCCTAGCTGTACTGCAGAAGAAATCGGCTGTGTTGTCGTGGCAACACGGCACTAAAGCGACAGACTATTCAATAAAGCAGTCCAATTCAGAGGCCATGTATGTTTCTTCATTTTTTTTATAAGCTGGCTTCTCTTGTTTGGCCTTTCAAGCCTCCAGGATATGAATCATAATTCAGAAGGATCAAGCCGTTCTGACTCACTCGACAGCAGCTGATCCACGGAAAACCTGTTAAAATAAAAGAACGGCCAGCACTATGAAGAGCAAACTTCATCTTCCAAGCCAAGAGGAGAATCCAGCCCGGTCCAGGAACGACAACATTCCTCACCTTGCAGATTCACTGAGGAGTCGTCCATCTCCAGAATAAGAATGAGGAATCAACGTCAGTGGTGGAGTGCTTGTAGGAGATACGAGCACCTGGGAAACCAATCTACATGGGTCTTTTTTGTTGTTTTACTATTCCTATCATTTTAAACTCAACTTGAAAACCATGAAAGTTTTAAAAGTAAATAATAGTAATAAATGGGATCACGTTTCATCTTCCCCGCATCACTGAGAGAACGAGCTCAGCTTGCCCAAAGACTGTCCCTGATATGGTGGTTCACTCTGAAAAGGTGAAAATACCCTCACCTTAAAGCAACAGTATTTAAATATCATGGGTGTGTGTGTGTGTGTGTATAATATATAAAGAATACAGAATAAAAGAATAATAAAAAAATAACACTAAAAGGATTAACATGTGTTAATGGTAATGTTACATAAGGCGTATGAGACTTATACTTATGAAACTTACTACAAGCTGAACTGGACAACAAAATAAATAACAAATAACTCAAATAAAAAGACTGGATTGTTATTTTGCACTTCAACTACACTAATGTGTCATTTTGCTTATGTATTATTATTTCTATACACAGCTTAGATGACAGTACAGACT
Source organism: Salminus brasiliensis (assembly GCF_030463535.1). Lineage (NCBI taxonomy): Eukaryota > Metazoa > Chordata > Actinopteri > Characiformes > Bryconidae > Salminus > Salminus brasiliensis. Next base: position 89,851,054 of record NC_132878.1, read on the forward strand.
GTCTACCAACACTTTACACTGCCCATGTTCATTCTGTCCATGCTAATAAGAAGGGAGACCCCAATGAGGTACTGGTGGAGGGTGTGCTGCCGGGTGGACCAGAAGCTCAGCTCAACTCAACTTGAAAGTGAGATATAGCAGCATATTTAACCTTCCTAAACATTGTGTCCCATTTTACAAATACTTATTTTACACCAGGATCTCAGGACAAACTATTACAGCAGGCTAAAACTCAAATACACCACATGGACAAAAGTATTGGCACACCTGCTCTCTTCTAAAATCAAGGGTGTTAGAAAGGGGCATTACACTGCTTTTGTTAGAGTAACGGTCTCTACTGTCCAGGTAAGGCTTTCTGCTACAACAAGAGCGTTACGGAGGCTGGATGGTCTCACCTCACCACATCCCCAGCTCATCCCAAAAGGACTGGATGGAGCTCAATCATTCCAGAGAACACAGTTCAACTGCTCCACCGCTCAATGCTGGGGGGCTTTATACCCCTCTAGCCCATGTCCGGCATTAAGCAGCATGATGCCAATAGGTTCATGTTTATCTGCTCCAGAGAGAGCGATTGGTAATGCTTCTGTATATGGGTTAGACAAGCTCAGCAATGAACCATCAGAGTGTCTCTTTAACTATTATATTCCATATAAATATATATAAATATTATAAATATTCCGGGATCAGAATTCTTTATAAATGAATTATCATCAGTTAACCTTCTCAAGTTAAGTTCTCATCCAAGTTTTCTGTAAACAGCTTCCTCAGATCTACATCTAAATAAATTCCAGCATGGTTTCAAGCTACTGAATCATTTCCTGAATCATCCTGAGGTCAGAGTTTCACCCCCCTGATATATTCAATCAATGTTGCACATCCCTAGCCCTCTTACAGGGAAGAAAACCATACTCACAAAAAGAAAAATGGGAGTTGATGAGGCGTGAGGGTGGTTCGTCAGCTAAATCCAGCCTGACTGTGGCCTGAGGGAGCGCCCTGAGCCCTTGCTCTCGCTCTTGATCTCCCAAGGGTCAGTCCAGCGTGGCTGGGAAAGAGGTCAAAGACACAGCTGGGGGTTCTAGCACAACAAACACTTGCCCAGGTCCTGAAGCTCAAGAAGTTAAGAGTGTACGCTAATCATGTTTGGGTCTCATCTTGGGGTATTTCAAAGATACTATAATTCCAGTGGAAAGGGCATGTATGACGTGCCGGACTGTTACGCCTGTCCTGGAGAACCGACATGAGAGAAAGCATTTTGGGCACACCCAGGATCGAGTTTCCCCAAAAGCATCCCAGCATTTCTGTCATCTTAATGGTCAGGGACAGTGTTCAAAGTCATGGTCTGGAGGCTCAGGATGATCTGTGCGATACGGCACTTCTGAGTGAAACAGGGCCCAGACTGAGACACACCATTAAAGCAGCAGTCTGTGTCTCAGCACCTATAGGACCTGAAACACAGCGACTTCCATACGGTGCGGAGTAAGACAGAGTGGGTTTGTGTCGGTTGTGGGCATCTGCCGGAGCAAACAGCACTTTGTGGTTGTGGACAAAAAAAAAAGGAAAAAGCAATCAGAAGAAAATGCCTCTGGAGCACACGACCTTGACAGTAAACAGGAAGCAGGAGAGATAAAGATGGAGAGGATTGCTGGGGGGCATACTGCGGCCCGTACACTTGCACTCACTCACTCATTCTGGGCTCTCTCACGCACTTCATTCAGCATACAAGAGTTCTTTATGTAATTGCAACAACCCTGGCAGCCATGGCCGATGAAGAGGAGGGGGTTACGCAACGTCATGCAGGGTTTTTTTTTTTAACTGGAGGTTACATACATATTAATACATACATATTGTTTGTGTTCGTGCAAAGCTAGTATTCACAAATTAGCATATTGACTGGTAATTGTAATTTGCTTTAGAGCAGAACAGTTGGCATCAATTTAAAAGAGGAATTCCACCAAATATTCAACCTCTGTACTTAATTAATGTTTATTAAAAATATATAATAATAAAAGAAATCTAACAAAAATACATGAACAAGTGAACTAACTTCCAATACATACATATATACAAGTTTTACTATAAGATTTTGGCCCTGGAAGTTACACTATGTAGACAAAAGTATTGGGACACTTGCTAATTCTGTTTCTTCTGAAATCAAGACAGTTTTATAATAAAATATTATATGTTAAAATATAATGTGTGTTATCCTGCTGGAGTAACTGTCTCTACTGTCCAGAGAAGGCTCTCTACTGATTCTGACACTGCTGTAAGGATTTGATTGCATTCAGTGACAACAGTAGTTGTTGGATGACCACCTCCCCACCTCATCCTAAAAGTATTAGATGGAGCACCATCCATCATTCCAGAGAACACAGTTCCACTACTCCACAGCTCAATACTGGCAGGCTTTATACCCCTCTTTATACACCTGGCATAGTGCCAACAGGTTCATGTTCTTCTGCCCTAGACAGTCCAATGTACTACTAATTTACCATTACCGCTGCATATAAAAACTAAGCAGACTTCTATAGGTACACTGACCAAGTTGGTAGACATTATGACCCTTGGCTCCTATCAGCACAAAAATATCAGGACAGAAGGTCCACACGTTTCTGTGCAATACACCATTCCGAAGCTGATTCTACTAAACATTAAAACCACTCTCAGTGACTTGCATCTCCAACAACTGTGTGAAGCTGAAATGTAAAAAAAAAAAAAAAAAAAGAAATAATTAGGTGAAAACCAAATTACCTTAACCCTCTGGACAATTCCTCAATGTTTGCATATTTCGGAAATTCACCATTGAAAGCACTTGGGTATAAGATAAAACTCACACGCTTTATTTCAAAATATTCAGAACAATCTCAGCTCTCTCTATAATGAGACCCCATGTGACCTACAGCACTGTCTGGAGAGACAATCTGGCCCTCAACCTGAAAAATTCTGATTTTAGAAATTCTTCATATTTCTTTACTCATTTGAACAGTTTGGTGCTCGAAATGGGTTTACCAGATTCTAAGCTTCACAAGAGTGGTGGAGAGTATAAATAAAATAGTATACAATTGTGTAAGAGAGTACTTGGACGAATAGAGTACTATGGTCGCCTTATTGTATTGTGTTTAGTAGTGTCTAAGCTTAGCGGTATCTTTGAATTATTAGTCTATTCTAATTAGCTGAGGTTTTTCTTGGGTAAATAGCAAAGCACTTTGTAAGTCGCTCTGGATAAGAGCGTCTGCTAAATGCCGTAAATGTAAATGTAAATGTGTAAGAAAAGAAAAGTCACAGATAAAACTTTATAAAATTGTTTATTGAGCTGAAGTGTTGTCGGTCACTCTACTTGACATGAACGGTCATGAACTTTAAAAAAAAACTGTCTGTCCATTAGTAAAAACGGCACTTTGTAAAAGCTGGAATCAAAAATAAAAACCAAATTATTTTCCATTCGTGTCCATCAGTCAATTTCACACAAAACATAGACGAAACTCAAGAATCCACTAATTACAGATGAGAGACAGATGACAGACATGCAAATCTACAAGTTAGACAAACCACAAGAGGCAGAAGACGATTTTCTCAACCCTTCTTCCCAGCCCCGTAACTCCAGACGTGGGTCACATACGATCTGGCAATAAGATGCGATTGAAAGGGCAGCATCTACAGACCCAGGAAATAACTATATACATATTTCTGTGCTTTATTCTAAAGGTAAAGGTAAAGGTGCACGTATTTGTCACTGTACAGTGTACAGCGAAATGTGTCCCCCGCATTTAACCCATCTGGTAGTGAACACACACTCACACACACACATGTTTTAGGGGCAGTGAGTACACACACACACAGTGGGGCAGCCAACTCCAGCGCCCGGGGAGCAGAGAGGGTAAAGGGCCTTGCTCAAGGGCCCAACAGTGGCAGCTTGCCGAGCCCGGGAATCGAACCCACAACCCTGTTATCGATATCCCGGCGCTCTAACCACTGAACCACCACTGCCCCCATCCACATAAACACATCCCATCCAATGCACCGGTGTCTTGGAAGTCTCCAAGGGTTTCACTGATCACTTCTCATAAGCAGCTGATCAGCCAAGACACGCTTAATATCTGAAGTTTGTTATTTTTTATTTCGGTTAGAACCGAAGATGCAAAGCTAACATTGCTGATGAACATAGGACTTTTACCAAGACTGTTACCATCTCATCTCTGCAAATACACACTAAAAAAGTTCCTCATCTCAATCTAAACACTACTTTTACTTTTTAGGGGGCAGACAAGTGGAGCAACAATCAAATACCAATGGCACAAGTTCATTTTATTAGATTTTTTTTAAAGCAAGTAAATAAAAAAATCGTTCATGCATTTCTGCAGATGAGAGTGGTGATAATCCAAGCCCAGGGTTTGTTAGCAAAGTTAGCCTAGCATCTTCTGTTGTACTAAAGAAGCAAACTTCAGATATCAAACACATCTTGGATGATGGACTGTATCTGAAGTTGGTGATAAGTCATGTTCACAGTTCAATTTTTTTTATACCAGCACACAGGGAAGCACTACATTTGCCATCATTCACAGCCGAGGCCTCAGCTGTGACTGGACCCCAATTAGTCTAATTATCAAGAGTCGACCATTGAAACACAACCCACCAGCAACAGTACGGGATGGTTTTAAAGCCTCAGAAAAATGACCAAAAAGGGGGTGGGGGGGGACTCAAAAGAGACTCAAAACAGGCTCACTTTTCCAGAAGTCAAATAGGCTGTGTTAAACACCCAAAGATTAATAGGCCGGATTGATCCTCACTCAAATGACTGCAAGACATTTTTCAAGACAACAGAGCCAACACTCAAAATAGCCTCGCGCCTGGCTGACAGACGGGAGCCAGGACAGCTTACAAATCCACATGGCCAGCCTCGCCTCTCGCTCGAACAGACAACAGTGCTGTGCTGGTAATTAAACACCTCGATGGCCTACCGCTGGCACAATGATGGCACGCAACATCGTTAGGAAGCCCGGCGTTAAAATGAACAACGCAGCAGTTGCCAGATTTAAAGTAAGTCCAAAGTCTGCCCAATACGTCCTTCAAGTTCAACTACTACACGATAAACAAACACACGGAGCTCACATGAGCGTTAAAAATCGGATTCTGTACGTTAGAATTAGCAGATAACAGGCTGACCGCTGAAGCACCGTAAGCCCTGGGAAAAGACACGTATTGTCCAATATCACAGCCAATACACAGCCCCACTGTCCAAGCCAAGCATCAACAGCCGCCTTGAATGGTCAGATCCTAAGCAGGCAGTGTGGAGTACAGGTAGGAACCAGGTCTAACAGGTGTTGAGGATGCAATGGTACCCAATCACTAGAATCACCTTCAGGGGTGGTCAGGAACATCACAGATCATTTGTAATGAACTCTGAAGTGTCCCGATTCGCTCGACACAAACAAACGACTCCTACCAGCATCAAACCAGAGATGAAACCAAAGAACTGGCACTCGTGCATAACACCAAGCAATGTATGTAGTCACTAGATGCATCTACATTACTCATATCTACCTCTAAGGAGACAGATTTAACATGCACAACCAGTCAGACATAAGAAGACACATCTGTGTGAATGAATCAGCCATTACATTAGCACCACTGACTTGGAAAAACACTGATTATCTACAGTGCCATGTGTAGCAAGGGGTGGGATACAGTAGACAGCAAGTTAACAGACAGTTATTAAGGGTGATGTGTTAAAAGCAGGGGACAAGTGTAAGAAATATGAACATCTCTGAAACATCAGGCAGGTCTTGTGGGGGTTTTCTGTTATGCAGTGGTCAGCATCTACCAAAAGTCGCCCATGACAAAAAGACAACCGCTGAACCAGCAACAGGGTCAGGGGCACCTAAGGCTCGCTGATGAGCTCCATGGGGGCCCCACCTTACAGTAATTAAGGGATCTGCTGCTAACGTCTTCGCGCCACATACCACAGGACAGCTTCAGAGGTCATCCAGGCCGCTATTTTATCTATAGTTAGATAGACCATGGGCCATCTAACCCAGTCATGTGGCGGCTGTACTTCAGCCCGGTTTTAAGCCTGTAATTATAGAGTATATGGGCAAAATGTCATATATTCACAGTGTGTGGGTACATATGGCCACATTAAGCTCAGGGTCCCTAAGGCTGGTCTTCCCACTATCCAGACACTACTACTACTACTACTACTACTACTACTACTAGACTACACCACTGCTCAAGACGAGGAGATGAACCTGGCCTAGCATGGCCTGGCCTGGCTATAACCCCTCAGTATAACTGGACCAGAAACCTGTACGTGCAACAACAACAAAGCTCCGAAACAGCAGCTTGAGAGGCACCTAGATCCCCAAGACCCCAAGAAGTGTCGAGATCGCTCGACTTATGCGAGAGTGTTGGAAGTGACAGCTGTTCTACCACAGTGATCTTTGTGTTTTGGGGAAGCTCTGAGCAACGGACAGGATAATTACTGGGTTACCAGAGCCTGAACTGAAGCCCGGCTGATCTGCCTTAAAATATCTAAAGAGTTTGATCCATATTGGGCACCATAAAAAAAAGCTGTACACACAAGTACGTGTGGGGCCAGGACAGCGGCACGGTGGGCGTCAGTCTGCTGACATGCCAACGGGCTCCGTTGACTCAGGGAGGGACTAACTGTGCTTTCCCACGAAGAAGAACATGCTGCATGCTCGACCGAACTGAGTGGCTTTGTCATCTAGGCTGGGTTCATATCCAGAGGAACTGGCTGCTCTGCTGCTCCTGTGCAAACCATTCCCAGAGCAAACAACTGGTTCCCTGTTGGACCCTTTCCCAGACGGTTGCCTACCTGGTAACAGCTATGCAACGGATTCCCATCACAAACAAGCCGTTGGGAAACTGTAAGGTACTGTGTAATGCGTGGATGCTTGAGACCATGCTCAGCTTTTAAGGGGCACTGGACTTCTCAATACAAAGGACGTCTAGAGCTGTGGTTCCCAATCCTGGTCCTGGAGGACCTCCTACTTTGCACGTGTTGGTGTTTACTCACCCTGCTCCAGCTCATCAGCTAACTAACAAGCCCACCCTGAGTTGAGGTGACTGAGGTTAACCACTGGTGTCGAGCATCCTTCTTATCTTCGTTTGATTTCAACCCTTAGGCCTGCGGAGCTTTACGGAGTGGCCATTGCCTTTGTTGCTCCTACAGATGGTGGCTCTCACTATCAGGCCATCATAAACAAAACAATGGGCGTGTGACGGGCAAGGGAAGTGGACTCAGGGTGAGGGGACACCAAATGCACCAACTTCATGAGGAGGATCTGCAGGAACACCACACTGTAGTCAATGCAGACCACTATACAGACTACTATATGGCACTGTATGGATCTTGGTCTCCTAGATCTGCTGTTGTGAGGGTCCACCATCCAGAGCAGCCAGCAAGTGAACAATGCACACACACACACACACATATATATACATACTACTCATGCATGTGTGTGTGTGTGTGAGAAGGGAGGGGCACAAACCGGAGATCATTGCCTTGGGGACAATAGCATTTTGTCAAAATTCCAGTGACAACCCAGGGGGGTAAACAGGACCCCCTGAGCCTTGTAGCCAGTCTGACTACCAGCAGCTAACCGGGTCTACAAATCAAGTCCACACCGAAAAGCAGCAACTCATGACCCTCATCTCAGCTCCATTGTGGTGCCCACTCAGTTTCACCGTTGCACCATCGCCCACCTCCCATCGCCCACCGCCCACCTCCCGTTCCTGGAGGAACAGAGGAACATGGCTGGCCAACTTACCACCATTCCGAGATCCAGATCAGGGGGCTGGGGTCTGAGCGGGACCTCCGTTTTCAAATCCGACTCCCAGCTTTGTTTGCTTCTGGCCGACGCTCCTCGATGCGCTGCCCGAGCTCCCTCTTCTCTGGCCGGCCACATCAATCTCCGTGCCCCCTCCTTACATGGCGAGTGTATGAACTTACCACCATGCTCATCTCCACCGCGGAACACACTGAATAGCAACTGCTACTGAAACGAGGAGGAGGAGGAGGTGGAGGAGGAGGAGGAGGAGGGACTGGGTGAGGGAGGGACGCAGCAGTAGGAGGAGGAGGAGGAGGCGGCGAGACCAGACACTGGGTTTGTAGTGGAGGGAGGGGAGAGGGGAGAGGGGAGGGGGGTTTAGGACAACATGATGATGATGATGATGATGAAGATGATGTCCAGGAGCTCCAGCAAGCCCCCCGTCTTTAAAAACGGAAAGAAAGCCAGTCAGATAAGACCACCGTCCCCCTCCATGCTCATGCTCATGCTGCTGCTGCTCACATCCTCGCCATCTACACGACTGAGCCAATGAGGGGCAATCCAGGGGGTTCTTTGGTTGTTCGGCCGGCCCCACAACGCCTCCTAAGGGGGGAAGGGGTGGACACACGCTAACTCGCTCCGAGCGAATCGCGATAACACGCTGGTGAACTCCCAAAACAGCGCGCGCGCACACACACACTTCCGTCTACACCGGAGCGGACACGTTTCGGGCACTTACCGCTCCCAGTGCTTTGATTTAGCCGGATCTTCCCAAACGGCACCCCCGCTTCACCGGAGTGGATCGCTCCAATGAAGAGCCCGGGCGGACAAAAGAGATCGGGGCGCGCGCCTCTCCAGCACGAGGCGGAGACAGAAGGAGGAGGAGTAGTGATGGGAGAATCACGAGTTGTTTGAGCGAACCGACTCTTTCGAACGATGCAGTGAGTCGCTCACTCACGAGTAGAAGTCACCGCTATTGAATCATGATTCAATATGATACACATATGATTCAACAAAGCATTTTTATGAACCCCCCCCAGTAAATATATATAATACTGGTATTTTTAAATCATCTTAATAGTAATGTTGTTGTATTGTATCGTATTTTAGCTAAATTACATGAACTGAATCGTATTGTGTATAAAAAAAGTAAAACATAATATATATTTATTAATAATAATACATGTACATGATTCATTTTTATGTATTAATAAAAAAGGGCGTTTTTTACTGACAAAGCCTTTAATTATAATTTAATTAATAAATTCATTTTTATGCTTAAAATGAATCATGGCTTTGATTTGACTCACAGATTGAAAATATATTTTGTTTATTCCTGAATATATTAATAAACAATAATATATGCATGAAAAACAATATATAAAAATATATATTTTAATCTGTAAGTCAAATCAAAGCCTTGATTCATTTTCTATGCTTTCATTTTAATGCCTCGAGGTTTTTTTGTTAGTTTTTTTCTGCACACATTTCCTAAAAAGGTTAAAACAAAGAGCAATGTGGTAGTTTATTAACCTACCTTACAAAACAATATATGTATAAACAATAATAAAACATATATTTAATAAACAATATATTTAAATATATTCTTTAAGACAGTTTTTTTTTAAAAACGAAAGTATACTTATAATTTTTTTATCAATTTGACCACTGTTTGTGAGTGATCACATTGTCCAATAGTGCAGTTTTCTAAAGTAAAATTATTACAAACCTTCATCCTTTACTGCAATGATTCATTAAAAAGATCCTGTTCACTGGAACCGATTCCTTTCCCTTACGGAAGGCAGATAGATGGGCGGCAGCACCCCCCAGAACTGCCTGCTGTGTTTAAGGCGAACTGAGCCGCTCTTAGAGCTTTAAGTAGCTCATTTTTATTTGGTTTTAACAAAATGAGCATCTTTTATCCTCGTGTTGAGTGTTTTTGTAGATCAGCAGATCATTTTAAGACATTTTTAGCATGTTATCGTACTTATCAGCGGTTAATACAGAGCAAAAATGAGCATGAACTTTGTACTGAGATTCAGAAATCATCACTACAAACCATATATTTCAGCTGATGTAAAAAAATTGATATTTTATAATAATAGAAATAAAAAACATAAAAGTCTGAATATAAATTGACTGTACTGATATTAATAGCTAGTAAACTACACGAAAACACAAGGAGAGGATAAGTATAAAAGGTTAAGTGTAATAAGGGATAAACAGGAAGGCTAAACCAGTTAAAATCTTTAATATTAAAATATTAATACACTTTTATAGAGAGCTGAATAAAAGCCTACCAGTCCCGCTCCTCCGCATCCTCCACACGGTAAGGGCTTTAGCCACACTATGTCCAGCCAAGAAGGACAGTCCTCACATGTTGAAGCTCAAACAGACTGAAGGACTGTCTGTCCCTGAAATTAGGAAATGAAGCTTTGTGAAAGCAGAGCTTCTGTATAAGGACTGGCTACCGGGGAACGGAACCCTTTGGTGACGTTTACTGCCCACAGATGTGCTATTTACGTCCTGTTAGCTGCTCTGTATATGTAGTGGCCCTGTATTTAAAGGTGTGATAGATAGCTATATTGGCAATAATGCTGATAAACGTGGGGAACAGGATAATCCAGTGCTGAAACGCCACCTGGTGGAGAGATTCAGAATGGTCTGAGATGTCCTGAGAATGAGCAGCAGGTCTCCAGAGGTCATCCTGGCAGGATAGGCCAACCCCCAGATATGGTAACAGACTGTAACAGTTCCAACTGTGCACATTTTATGAAAACCTTTTATTTTGCACAGTAACATCATTTGATTTTGTGCCCAAGCCTTAAGTCAGCCCTGTTTAATAATATATGATTATGAATTTACACAGCTCAAATGAAATCACTTTAGATTATTTGATCTGACAAAGATTCACAGCCCATGATGAGGAAAACAAAGACAAAGTGATGGAACATATCATGGAGTATCATGAAAACCAGCCTTTTCAGCAATGGCCTGCCATGGCTTTCTCTCCTTGTGGAAGGTGTCAAAGACTGTCCTCTGGAAAATAATTTAAGACACCGGAGTTCAGATTTGTATGAGCTGTAAGCTTTACTGAAGTAAGACAAACAAGAAAATGTGTAATAAATATATAAATTACAGTATACAATAGTTTCTCTTTTTAAATTACATTAGGAACAAAAATGAATCTAAATTAGATTAATTTATCCCTAGAACATCATCCTGTACACAGCCTGGATTCACTGTATATATAATGCTGTATCACAATAGATTGTAAGTCATATGCTGCACTCATATTTGTATACTTACCCATTCCTTGTTACATTGATCATATATATATATATATATTCATATTTCTCTCAATATTTCACTGTTGCACTCCAGATGTTTTTTTTTGGGGGGGGTTTTGCTAACTGCCTTTTGTTGCCTTGTACTTGTTCTGAGCAATGAGAATGTTGAATCAATCCAACTAACCACCCACCAATCCACCCATCTACAAATTCACCCACCAATCCACCCATCTACAAATTCACCCACCAATCCACCCACCTACAAATAATTACCACCAATCCACCCATCTACAAATTCACCCACCAATCCACCCATCTACAAATAATTACCACCAATCCACCCATCTACAAATTCACCCACCAATCCACCCATCTACAAATTCACCCACCAATCCACCCACCTACAAATAATTACCACCAATCCACCCATCTACAAATTCACCCAATCTACAAATTGACCCACCAATCTACTAATTGATCCATCACTCCACCAATCCACCCATCCACCGATCAATCCAACTGTTATTTTACTTTTTTTTTTTAAACAATTGGAACAAGGAAGAGTTGCAAACTGCCCACTTTTCATATAATCATCTACTCAGATTTGCCTCCAACATTACTAATCACGTATTACCTGACAGATTTTGAGTACAGAGCTCCTTTAATGATAGAGTCAGGTGGTCCAGGAAATGTTTAGCTCAACAGACTTCACAGAACAGCATGTAAAATACAATCTTGAGTTTATTGAAAAAGTTGCATTACTGTTTACCAGCTCTCTCTAACATCAGTGTTAAAACAAGAACATCCCAACTGTTTCTGGTAATGAGGTGAACAAGAATGAAGACAAAATAAAATAAAAAAAAAACACCACTTTCTTCATCATCATAATACATCTACACATCGTTCTTCCTTTAGAATTTCAGGGCTTTGCAGGGCTTACGATACTAGGAGGAGGCACTGTATCAGTGCATACTAATGGGCAGGTTGGGAGCTGATGAAATGCGGTAGCCTCTAGGGTAAATCCAAAAATCTCGTCAGTGCTCATCCTGATCTAGTCTTCTCCCTGGTCACTGGAACGGTCACCATGGCAGTCAACGTTACAACAAAAGTCCTCAGTTCCTCCCAGTTCTTCCACACTTGAGGTTGTGTTGGTGTGTGGCAGGAGATGGAGGTGCACACTCGCTCACACACTCACACCACACAGCTTCAGTTCAGACTCAAAGAGCTTATCTAAGTCCAAGCTTCTTCTTCTCCTTCTGCTTCTTGCGTACCACCTCCAGGTTCCTGTCTTTCCACATGCTCTTTCGCAACTTAATTGGCCTGCTGCCCACATACTTTCCTGGAAACATGAAACAAACATTATGACTTTCACCTAAAAAGACAGACGGATAAACAGTTAACGTATTTTGCATTCATCACAGAACAAAAAAAAAAAAAAAAAAAAAAAGCAGAAAGGAGAATAAATAAAATTTAATTGAACACAGAACTCAAATGGACTGGACAAACTTGGCACCCTTTCAAAAAAGTAAGTAATAGTTGGATTTTAAGCACGATTTTTTTAAGCAACAATTTTTAGTTGTGGCAAGAAACAAGCGGGCATTATAGTACTTCTCCAGCTATTTTATTATTATCCAGTTTAAATGGAACATAATTTACTTTTCAGGTACCTTGGATACAATTGCTAACAGTAGTAGTAATGGTTGACTGATTTAGCACTCACATAATCACCCTTTTTTCACCAAAAATGTCACTTTTTTTATTTTCACTTTACATACAATTACACCTTTTAAACTGAAATACAGTGCATTTCCACAATAACAGTTCCAGTGCAAAATGCTGTGTTGACGTTAACTATACAATTTCCATGCAATCAATCAAAGACGTTAGCTAGCTACAAGGACTGAAGTGAAGTGCTGGTATGTTGGTACGATAATTAAATAATAAGTGACTCATCAACAACAAACAGGAACACTTATAGATCCTATTAAATTAGTGCATAAAGCTAGTGAGTGGAATACATTTATGGATTGTTTTTATATCAATTTTTAAATGGGACGTGACCCTCCCAATATATTTTATGTCTTGTCTGAGCAGGAAAGATTTTATGCAGTCGGAATTGTAAAAACACATGAAATTGTCTAATCAGATTAAAGTTTCTATATGGTTTCAAAACAGATTTCCAAACAGGTCATTTAGTTTGACCAGTCAGATCAGACTGTGCATTTTGTCTGTTAATCGTGCAACACGAAAGTCAGTGGTGCACATTCACTTATTCCAGAATGTTAAAGCTGTTAACAAAAATGTAGGTAACATTTCTCCTACATGTTGTAGTTTCACAGCGACTAGTTTAGGAAAGATTATATCTTAAAGCAGCACTATGTGAGTATTTGTATTTTTTAGTCCTGGACTGCAGTTGGGGAGTGTAATTCCATTTTACTCCACTGCTGTAAATACAAATCTGAATGCTGAAGACATGCATTGGACTGAGGTGGCTGAGTACGGTTACAGGATTTTACACAAATATGACTCCGGTTACGCAGTGTTAAGCAGTTCTGGCAAGAGGCCTCGATGAGCACCAAAGTTGCATAGTGTAGTGTACACAATTATGTTTCAAGAATGCCACCGTATCCTTCCAAATAAGTGGGCTGAATATGATTAGTAACAAAGCTTGTTGGTTTGTGTGTTTTGGTAAGTTTGCCAGTCATATGATATCAACTTAGTATGCAGAGGCTACATATCGTACAGTAAAACAAAACTGCTGATGTACTCTTCACATATACCAACTTAGAAAGCCATCTTGCTCAAGGGTCCAACAGCGGTAGCTCAGCAGACCTGAGCATCAAACCCACAACCTTGTGATAAATAAACCAGCACTATAACAACTGAGCCCCCACTATTTAGTGTGTCAAGAACGACTGAAAAAGGGTTTGTCTAGATGCTAAGACAAACATCCTCAGAATTCCACTTGGGGCACCCTCCCTTGCAATCATCAAGTGTGACTTTGGCAGAGGTAGATTCGGGTTCCCTTACACAGACAAAAGAGATTCCCTACAGAAAATCATTTTCAGTCTAGCCAGTAGATTCAATCTGTGGGAGGATAATTTCTCCTAAGAGGTGCAGCTACACTCACCGTTCATCTCCCGCATGGCACGCACATAGTCATTGGGGTCCTTGAAGCTGACAAAGCCGTAACCCTTGGTTTTCCCAGTACGCTTGTCTCGCACCACTTTGGCCTTTAAGAAGGACGGGTAACGGCTGAACGCTCTCGCCAGGATGTCATCATTCACCTCATTACCTAGATCTCCACAGAATATCCTAAAGTCATCTGAACACAGAAGGGAGGAAAAGAGAAGGGAGCTGTTGAGATCTTGACTTTCTTTTGAGAAGACACTATATGTCCAAATATTTGTGGTCAAATCCTTCTTATGAAGTCATTCAGCTACTTTCAGTTGCACCCACTGCCGAAAACAGATGTGCAAATGCAGACAGAGGGGCATAAATTCCCCAGCATTGAGCTGTGGAACTGTGTTCCAAACTGTAGTTAATGATCTAAATACAACTGGCAGAACTGATTAACATGAAAATCCACATGGCTGCCAGATCAGGCAAAATCTAGGAAAGGAGACAGTAAAGAAAGTTCCATTCAACTGTCTGGATGCAGCCAGAGTCTCCCTGTTTTTTTTGTGCTATCCAGACATCACTGCAAAAGTAACTGAAGCTGAATTTGAGACCTTAACATTCATCCTCATCATCATCATCAATAATGATAAAAAAAATCAAGGGGGTCAAGGGGAAACCATAACAGTACATTTGCAAACATCAGCAATGTCCATGTACCTGTGTCCCATTCTGAGAGGCTGGTGTCTTCCCAAGTAGTTCCTGCTGCTGTTCTGATGCACTTCCTTACTTTCTCCTGCTTCCCTTTTTTCTTATCCTCTGCATTGCCATCTGCTGGCTGCAAAAGCACATAACATGGCACAAAATTGGTTATTAAATTTAATAATCACAAGCATACACATTAAAAAAACATTATGTAGCATTTTAAAATTAACAGCTTCAAAATCTCTTTAAAAAGTCTAGCTTCTTAAAATGCTGTTTAATGCTGTCTGTCCATGTCTCAAAGAGCTGGTAACTCAAACTCAAAACATTAGCGTTCTTTATCAGAACAGCTATCCTCAAAGTTACTGCATCTTTCACCACCAAAACAGGTTTGGACCAGGTCAGACTGCAGTGCCACATCACGTTTAAACCAATCAATCAATCTTTATACCTCTGTGTGAATAGGCTCTGGCTCAGGCATGCTCGGCCCAATGACACTGTCGTCTGGGGCGTTGTCCTTCTTGCTGTCCAGGAGCCCGGCTGCCATCACAGCCGCCTGCTGTTCAGCTACTGATGCTGCCAACTCCTCCTGAAAGCAAGAACAAAGAGAGGATGAAGTGACAACCAAGAAGTATGTGGCTGCATATAGCTGACTAGTAGTAAATAACAAGAAAACTAACGATTAATAACAGTTCATCTGCTGATAAATTATAATTAGCTCAATCGTAGCTTTTCCAGAATCTCTACTATTTGCAGGATATTTTCAGCAGTCTGTACATTTGTACATCTGTACAGTCTGTCCATGTGGGAACCCTGAAATAAACAAAGTACTACCACACTACCAAGTCAAACTCTAGTAGCCTCTAAGAAGCAGTGTGATTTGGGTCATCATAATGTGCGCCTAATTCCCTCATATTTAGAGACACTAGTTGAGTGGTTGTAACCATCTTTGAAAACAGACTGAAAAATATTAATATAGACCCCCCCCCCCCCCCCCCCCCATGAGACTTTCTTAATGTCTATATTACAATAAATGCAGTGTTTTGCTAATTGGGCTGCAACTAACTACTATTTTATTACCAATTTATGTATGAAATTTTGATTATGACTATTAAAACCATTAAACAAGCACTGTGTTGACATTTTCACATTCAACACTCAATGACTGACTTTACTGTTGAAATCCCTAATGGATGAATGATGTAATGAGAAAGAGAACATCTCAGAGAGCACTGTCTTGACTTTACCATGCGTGCTTGTCTCTGCGCTCTAAGGTCTGGTCTCTTGGGAGCAGGCGGTGCGGTATAAACAGTGGGAGCTGCTTGTATAATGCTGGGGGTAGGTTTTTGAGGTGCCTGGGTCACTGGTCGAGGAGGTACTGACACCACTGGGTTCATTGTGTCAACCTGCTTTTAGAAAAAAAGAAAAAAAAACTTTTATTATGTACTCCACATTTTTCTATGGGATGTTCTTGCAATGTTTTGCTGACATGGATATTAGCTTCTAATTGCACTGAGACACTCAAGGGAGGGCAATGTGTGCAGCAATACACTAGAAAGAGTGCTATACCATGAGATATTGGTACTGATATGCTGCCATCGTAGAAGCCAAGTGTCATAAATCAGCACACCAGCAGAACTGGGGTGTATTAATGTAACAATCTCATCATGTTGTTCATATTTATCCTTATGTTAGATAAACGTGCAAAACTGATCTAAAAATTCTGATTAACAATTAAAAAACTCTTTTTTTAAAAAGGTTTATATAAATGAAATGAATGTTTCTATTGTTACTTTCAGTATTACATATTACAGAATAATATTTTGGTGAAAATGGTTATACAATTGATATCTAATTTATATTAAGATATAAATTAAATAAAATACAGTACTTACAGGTGAAACAGAGCTTATAGGTCCCATAGGTGGTCCAATAGGACCCATAGGGTGCTGAGGGGGACCTGACATTGGGGGAGCCATCATCATTGGTGGAGGTGGAGGGGGTCGGGGCATAGGAGGCGCCATCATTCCTTGTGGAGGTGGGCCACGCATCATTGGCATTCTTTGACCCCCTGAAAGAAAGATATTTTCTCATGACTGCCAAAAGCAAGTTTTGAGAGGCAGAACTCAAAGCATGTATGCTTCTCTTACATGGGAGACGCAGAACAGTGTAAAACAGTCGCTGTTCAAATAACAGTTCCTAAATGGAGTAGACATGCATTCATATTGCACACATGGACTCAAGATGTATATAACCTACATAAATGGCAGGGACGTTCCAGACAGTACTAAACACAGTGTGTTGTTTATGTACACATGCAACTTAAACCATATCTCAATGGTCATGTTTAGGAACCATGTCAAACAGTTACCAGGTCTCTGTAGGATGTGTGGAACAAACGCAGGTCGCATCATTGGTGGAGGCCGAACCGCAGGTACAGCTAAAACACAGGAAACAAGAGTCTCAAAACAATGCATTATGCTTTCTGTAAGACATTTCAACAGTACTGTTAGCACGGCAAGAATTCAAGCCCTACCTGGACCAACAAACGCAGAAGGTGGGGGGCCAACCAGTGTAGCAGCTCTAGCCTCCAAGCTCTGTTGGACCTAAAACAAAGAGAAGTGATCTGAATATTCCTGTTTCTACTGAAACTAAATCAGTGAACATTTAACACATCATATCATCAGCTGGTTTTAAATGGCAAATCATGTTTTGCTTGATGTTCAGTCAATGAAATTAGATTTAGAAATGTTCCCTGAGTCAATCATCCGCATAATAAGTGTGAAGTGAGGAGAATGCAGCCACATCTAACATGTATGAAATAAACACTGGCTTACAATGCTTTGAGTTAGTGTCTTAAATTAAATAAGCTAGAGCTGGGCATATTGTATCATATTGTGATCAATTTTGTAATTGTGTAAACTCATAAAGAGGGCCGGCTCTGTCCTGGGGTGCTTCTTAGACCCAGTGCAGGTGGTGGGAGACAGGAGGATGACAACCAAGCTGGCATCCATGCTGGAGAACAGCTCCCACCCCATGCATGAGACTCTGGCAGCACTGGGCAGCTCCTTTAACGACAGGCTGCTTCACCCCAAGTGTGTGAAGGAGCGGTATCGCAGGTCCTTCCTTCCTGCTGCCGTCAGACTACACAACCAGCACTGCTCCCAGAGGACCACATACACACACACTTAACTACACACACATGTTCAGGGAATACTATGTGCAATATCCCACCCCCATGTGCAATTAAGAGTCTTTTGCTGTAAATAATATTGTTTATTGCTTTTTTAATTCTTATCTATATTGTGTGTATATAGTGTAAATTATTTATTTATCTAAATTTTTGTAACTGAGTGTCCTGCTATCCCTTTCTGCTGTTACACTGTGAATTTCCCCACTGCGGGACTAATAAAGGACTATCTTATCTTATCTTATCTTATCTTATCTTATCTTATATGTATTATAAGCATATCCAGGATATTGTTAGTGCTTAATAAACAATGATCAGCTGAAGGTTTCATTACAAACAGTGTAATTATACTGGTTTAATTAGATGGAGTTCAGCAGATGTTAAATAGAACTCACTTTATCCAGCAGAGAGGACCCCGGGAGAGTATCTGAATATTGGCAATCCTTCTCTACAGGGACTAGACAAGCTGTGTGTGCATTTGCATGTCTGTGTCAGCAATGGGTACACGTAAAATTAGCTAAATATACTAAATAGAAGTTCAAAAAGATTGGACATAGTGTAAATGTAATACTGGTCAGTTGCAGCGAACAATGCTAACTATCTGACCCAGGTAGTGGCTGATAAACATGGGAAATGATTACAAAGAACTGTTGAACAGTGAATTCACTCAACTATTCTCACAGCAGCAAACTGTTATGAGCCAAATTCTAATAGGTTTACAATTTCATGATCAAGAAGATAAATGTCACAGTGGTCATCACCACATATCAGGGTAACATGCTAACACTAGCACGCTTCTCAGACACAGGAATTTGATGCCTGTTCTGGCCAAACACCACTGCTTTACCGAAAAGGATTTGTAGAGTATGTGTGTAACATGATGAGGCAAGCTTTGTGAAACTGGCCAGATAAGAAAGGCTGATCTAAAGGGATAAAAACTTCCCCAACGTTGTTGTGTTACCCATTAGAGATTTGTAGACTCCTGACTAATGTTCCTTTTATTTTACTGCTGGTCCCTCATCATTGGCAGCAGTAGTTTACAACCTGTTAAAGTCATTTACGCCCAAGTACCTGCTGGTAAGTGTTTGTGCCAATGATGGGCCGAACAATAGGTACAGCGGGCACAGCTAGAGCCACTGGAACAGCCTCCACTACTGTAGGGCCTCCTGCCGACACAGCCACAGGGCCCCCCAAAACCTCCTGCTCAAACCTACAAAAAACCACAAACATTAACATTAACACAGAATCACAGCATTCCTATTATTCAATTCAGGAGTGAGGCACATGTACAAACACATCCACCAAATCACTGCAACTAGATGCTTGCATGGTGTACTTATTATACTAGACAGACTACAGTAAATAGAGAGATTAAGATGGGAAAGTTCAGAGCTGTTACTGTACTTACAGCGCCATCTCCGCCTCCATCTCTTTGAGGCGCTCCTCGCCCGACTTCAGTGCCATGATTAGAGGCTCCTAGAAGGCAAATTAGCTAGACAGGTTAGCTAGACAGCCATACAGAGCTCTGGGACAACACCGACCTTGACTGGCATTAGCAGAAGATTGAACACAATGTAAGATATTTCAGTGCTGCAGCTCAGCATCACCAGTTTCACAAAGCAGGATTCCAGTCAAGTCAAAGTCAAAAGTCGATGAATGAATGATCCTCAGGTCGTTCTCCAACAGGCCGGGAGTAACATTAAACTTATCTAGTCTAACTGAAATGTCCTGCTTTGTAAATCTGATACCCCACATGTGGGAAAAAAAAAAACAGAAGGAAAAAATCTTCCGAATCAATGGAAGTGAATTTAAAGTCATTTTTATTGGCCCATTAATCACGACATGTTGCTAAATTGTAAAATAAAAAAAATTAAAAAGTCAGATTACCATCATGTCAAAAAACATCATTATCATCAATATTTCTGGGCAAGATACACAACATATATCCAGCAATTCAACCTACAGCAGCTTAACTTTGCTGATCCTCCAACAGAATTAGACTGCTTTTGACTGAGAGCCAATCAGAACAGAGATCATTTACATACACTAGTGTCTTAAAGACACAATACTAAAATCAGCTCCATCCTGTCTATGGACAGGTCTGAAAATGGTCATGGCTAATTCCTGGTTTTGCCCATAAAACCACCCAGGAAAGCTGAAAACCCTACTTTAGCTAATGGTTAAACACAAGAACATGTGGAATAGGGGCTCTTTAGCTCTTTAACATCTGAAACCGACAGGATTGTCCTGCTATGTGGTCAAATCTGTTTAGATATCTAGCTATAATCTGAGTGCTTGAGGTCAGATCTACGGCTCCTCGTGTGCATAACAGCTTAGCCATGTCGCTAGCTCGCTGGCTAGCTACCTACCTACCTACCTAACTGGGTCATGTAACACAGACTGGTGTAAACATAGAGGTGATTTCTGACACACTGAAGGCGCAGTGATCTGATGTACAGGCTCTGATTTTGAGTGTGACCCTCTCTGGTCGGACTGAGCTGCGGTCAGACGCTGCAGCCGCGCAAGGGAGATAGCTAGCTAGCATTAGCATTAGCATTAGCTCAGTTAGCCGGGTCTAAAGGGCTAGAGACGAGCGACTAACAGACTAATGAAACACAGCGAGGTTAACTGAGTTAGCTATACTTGTAAATATTAGTTGAAACTGGACTCTGTACCTCAAAATGGCCCGTAGACCGAAATAATTCAGGCAGTGGAGCTGGACTGCAGCTGAGTGTTTGGTTGTTGAGGCCTCTTCTTCCTCCTCGGTTTTTTGGCGGTTGGTGAATCGGTTACGTGGCGCATTACTGCCCCTACTGGACCCGAGCGGGACTTCATGTTGAGCACTGATGACTCACCCTCATTTCATCAACACGTGTGTGTGTACTCTACTGGGATAAAGACGTCCTGAGGAGGTAAGCATGGCAGCAGTTTTCTTAACTACCAATGTAATTACCAATACAGCTGATTTTTAACATTTTAGTAACTCACTTCTCAGTCCTGTCAGCTGTAACGTCCCCAGCCCCCCAGGATCAATTTATACTGAATCATTTACCATAACAAGCCAGACCCCACGTTTCAGCCACATGGGTAGACTACAGCTAATAACTGATCTAACACTGGCTAACTTCAGGTAGCCTTGTCTTCTACATATTCATTAGTACACAGTTTTTTCTGTAAATAATATTGTTATTGCTTTTTTTTTTTACTTCTATTATTTATATTTATTGTGTGTATATTGCTAATTTATCTGCGTTTCTGCATCTGTCTTGCGACACTGAGAATTTCCCCACTGTGGGACTAATAAAGGATTATCTTATCTTGTCATATCTTATTTGATCTTATATGGCTATATGTTTTATAGTGGGTTTGCTGTGTTTTACAGTATACAGTGTATTATAAAGGGTGGTGCTGGAGTCTAACAAGGAGGTTTGCGTGGTTTGATAGAGATAAGCAGCTTTCAAAATGTTTAAAATGAATAAATATTTAAGATTTAATATATGACATTTATTTGATTGTATTTGTTTCTCCTTCAAGGTGTCTGTGCAGCATGAAGATGGTGTTATGGATAATACTCAGTGGTAGGAAGGGTTTATATTATAAAAATGTTATGAGTTGATATTTGTATGATGTCAATGTCACACAAAAACCTTGTATTTTTGTAAACCTTATTTTCTGATTTTACAGTAAATTTTACAGTAATTATAATGCAGAAATGTGTTCTCTGGAAATGATTTGGATTGGATCATTTTATTGATGTATTTAATTATTTTACATTTTTCTAAGTTTACTGTATATTCTCTGGCATCTAAACGCAGCAAACAGTACCACATAGATATTGTTTCTAAATTACCTCCAGGACCAATAAAGTGTCTGTTCTGAGTAATAAATGAAGATGACATGGCTGTAATATATGAGTTAAGGCAGGCTACATGTGCAGAGAAACTTTATTAGGGCTAAAGCTATACTCCTCTTAAGGACAGGCAGGGGGTACAACTTAGGCAGAAAAGCATGTGGTTAGTGTGGTGTAACAGATAACCCCACTACCTGCCACTGAGCTACCACACCACACCAGAGACTGGGGTTCAATTCCCGGTCTGGGTGGCTATGCTGCGCTACACCAATAAGAGTCCTTGGCCAAGACTTCTAACACTCCATTGTCCCACCTCTGTAATATGAGTAACCTTATAAGTCACTCTGGATAAGATGCCATATATGTAAATGTAAGAGCACCCAAAGCAGAAGAACAGCACCTGTGTGCTGGAGATGAGGCTCAGGTGAAGGGGGAGCTTGGCCCTTGCACACTGTAGCATATGACCAGTGCATGAGCTCCCCACTGAGGCCAGCAGAGGGCAATCAATCAGCATGCTTTCATTTTGTATTAGAGAGGAATATGTGCTTTTCATAACTTACAGTCACTTTAAAAGCAAACCTTTCTTCACCACAGAGAGCTTTCTATATATATTTCAGCTTCTTTGAGCTTTTATGGTAAACAAAGAGGCAGAGGTCCCCTCATTGAGAGAGTTTTTTCTTTTAAAGGAAGATGAAAATTATTTGTTTTACTCTTAGGTGTATTAATACTCCCAGCACACCCTTCTCAGATACCATCAAAAAAGACTGTAATAGTTGCACCAGGAGATGATGCTATTCTCGGCTGTGTGTTTACTGCAACTGCCAGCCTGAATATTAACAACTTAATCATAAACTGGCAGCACAGCAACACAGTAGTCCACAGCTTCTATCAAGTCAAAGATCAGCTAGATAGGCAAGGACAGACCTACAGGGGAAGGACACACCTGTTTGAGAAGGAGATACTAAAGGGAAATGCCTCGCTCGCACTGAAGGACGTCCAGCCAAAGGATCATGGAGAATACGTCTGTGATGTCTCAGATGAACATGGAGCAACCAAACACACAGTGCAGCTGATTGTAGCAGGTAGGTGATTCAGCAGATACTGGTCTGGTTTGTTTTGAGACCAGTATATCTTAAAAATCTGCTGCTGGAGGGCTACTTTAGTCAGACACTCCATTGTACAGTTAGAGATTTGCTTGCTCGGGCCCAAATGACTGGTTCCATGGTCACTGCTTTGTCTTATTGAGACAAGTAAAGCCTCAGCTCACTGCTGATACAGGTGGCTCAAAACACACAACTTTGATCATCTGGCCTAAAGTAATACTGGGTGGTACTATTTAGTAAATTAATTTAGTAGACCGTTCAAAATTCAATGTACGGTCTGTGTTTCTTACAACCCGTAATGCTGTGATGCAACAAAAAAGTGCAACGAGCCACGTAGTTAGGATGCATCACAAACAGCACAAACGCTTAGCTCGGATATTACACACTACAACAATACACACTCACTTCCAACGGACCCAGGAGGTGTCCGTCACGCCGAACACCTCCGAAAAATACACTCCATATTTCCCTGGCTCTCACTCTATATAAACTTAGGGCTCAGTGGTTCGATTCCCGGGTTCGGCAAGCTGCCACTGTTTGGCCCTTGAGCAAGGCCCTTTACCCTCTCTGCTCCCCAGGCGCTGGAGTTGGCTGCCCACCGCTCTGGGTGTGTGTATACTCACTGCCCCTAGTTCACTAGTGTGTGTATGTGTTCACTACCACAGATGTGTTAAATGCGGAGGACACATGTACACTGTACAGTGACAAATACATGCACCTTTACCTTTTTTATATACACCTAGACAGGGTTGCTAAATGATTTCTGGATAATATTGAAAAACTAAAGGTTTTCTGGGTTAAAACTGCCCTTCAAACACATTTCTCTTTCTAGTGTTCATAAACGTTCACCAGCTGTGTTTTCCAGGGAATGCAGCAATGACAGTTAGGGATGAACCGATACCAGATTTCAAAGCATCTGCCCAAACCGAGGACCAATACCGAGACCAACTCTGACTTAAATACTGGATAGATGGCTATTTTTATAGGGTGTACATTTTTTTAATCTTATCCCAATCAAGAAGATAAGCTTGAAAGAACAGCATTTACTGGTTGAGTATCTGCACACTTTAAACGTTTCGGAGCTATGAAAAAATAAAAATTGCCACAATGCAAAAACACATGCAAGTAAGGAAGCATAATCTTGCTCAGCTCGACCAAACAGCTTTTAACGGGTGTTTAAAATTCACATTTCAGAGCAGTGAAAAAAAGCCAACTTTTAAACTCTGATTTCAGAACCAAAAAAAAAAAAAAAAACACCACATAGAAACAAAAAGTGCTGTAATATAAAGGTTCATGGTTAAATGTCTGTTTAATGATAATAACTAGATTTTACTGGTTGTTAAAATGTTTGTTTTTAAAAAAGAAAAAAGTATAATACGTTTGTATAAAAAACAAACTGATGCACCAAACGGATGAATGTAGCCATACTGTTGAAGTTCAATACAATAGAAAAACAAGCAAGACTGGCAGGTTATCTTGTAAGGATTTTTTTTTTATAGTGTGATGTGATGTGATGTTTCCAGTAACATCATGTACCTAATATGAGTCTTTCTCTCCAATCCCAGCTCCATATGAGGACCCAAAACTGGCAATTCACTACAACTGTGACAACGTAATTGTGACCCTTACCTCATCTCAAGGCTTTCCTGAGCCCACTGTGTCTTGGAAGCATCCATTCAGGACGTATGTCACTGCCACAGAGCTTGACACTAAGGGCCGCTACAGGGTTTACAGCAACCTCACAGTTACCCTGAACACCACTCTGACTGCTGCTGTCGAGGTGAAGTTGAAAGAGTTGTCTCAGTCTTTAACTAAAGAAATAACTCTTCATCCTCAACCAAGTATGATATGGACTCTCTTTACTAGCTATAATGACCCCTGATATCTGATGACTATTAATTCTGAATTGATGTCCAGCTTTTGTGTTCATATAACATGATAACGTCTTTGCATATGAAACTTTGGAGGCCTAAACTGACTCATCGTTTCAGGGCTATTTGCCTGAAGTTCACTCTGTAGAACAGCTCTTCAGGGCTACAGCAGAAGAACAGGCATGTGATGGGATGGCTGGATACAAAGGGACAGAGTGGCTGTGGACATTTTTTGTATCAAAAGACTTTGCAAAAGTCGTAGACCACCCTTTTTACATTTAAACTCCAGTCAAAATGGCTATTAATTTAATGAATAGTTATTAGTTATAATTATTATATTGTTTATGTAAATATATACTAAAACTTTGACTACTGTGCAAAAGACTGTAGTGGGTGTTTTTTGTTTAAAAATATACTCACACTAGGATAAATATAGATAAATAATAGACATTTTCATGAGGAAGTCCAGTATGTATGTTTTCACTGCTGTGTATAGATTAATGTACATGTTCTGTTTTCTTGTTTTTACAGGATGCTGTGTAAGCAATTCTCCTCATAACAGACACAAGGCTCCTCTTCTATTAAGTATTGGGTTAATCATAGCCACATTGCTGTGGATTCTGTTTGCAACAGATTAGCAAGAAAAATGGGGTTAAAGCAATAGTCTGGTAAAAATGTAATTTACACAACTCAAATATTGTCAGCCAAGATGTGTTTGGTGTCTGGTCAGAGACATTAGCTGGTCAGATGGACCCGTTTTACAAAGAAAAATTCTATGGTTAAATAAATTAACCAATGAAAGTCAGACATTGCTTTTCAGCCATGCTTCAACAGAATTATTTTTTAAAATAAACTCGTGAAACAGGCCTGGACAGAAATGATGGGACCATTAACTTAATATTTTGTTGCACAACCTTCTGAGGCAATCATTGCAATCAAACGATTCCTGTAACTGTCAATGAGACTTCTGCACCTCTCAGCAGGTATTTTGGCCATTTTGAACATAGAGCTGATGTGCCTCCATAAGACATTCTTCCAGAAGCTTTGGGGCTTGTCAACATGCAGTTTGGCAAATTCCAGTCTGGCTTTTTTATGATTTGTATTTAACAATGGTGTCCTCCTTGGTCGTCTCCCATGAAGTCCACTTTGGCTCAAACAATGACGGATGGTGTGATCTGACACTGATGTTCCTTGAGCTTGAAGTTCACCTTTAATCTCTTTAGAAGTTTTTCTGGGCTCTTTTGTTACCATTCGTATTATCTGTCTCTTTGATTTGTCACCATTTTTCCTCCTGTGCCCAGGTCCCGGAAGGTTGGCTACAGACCAAATCCTAGATTTCTGAATAATATATGCAGCTGTAGTCACAGGAACATCATGCTGCTTGGAGATGGTTTTTTAACCTTTACCTTTAACATGATTGTCTATCATTTTCTTTCTAATCTCCTGAGACAACTCTTTCCTTCGCTTCCTCTGGTCCATGTTGAGTGTGGTACACACCATGTCACCAAACAGCACAGTGACTTACCTGTTGCTCTATATATAAGCCCACTGACCGATTACAAGATTGTAGACACCTGTGATGCTAATTAGTGGACACACCTCAATTTAACATGTCCCTTTGGTTACATTATTTTCAGGGGTACCAACATTTTTGTCCAGGCCTGTTTAATGAGTTTACTTTTTTAAATAATTCTGTTGAAGCATGGTTCAAAATCAATGTCAGATTTTCATTTGTTCATTTTCATAGACTTTTTATGTATTATTACTTTTGACAGATTCAAGTTATTTCTGTGACCATTGTGGGTTTTTCTTTCACCAATCATGTCTTGGCTGATATGGTGAAATTCCAAAATGTCTTGGCTATATTTGGTTTTATATTTATGGTTATATTAATGAGAACATTGTGTAAAGAGACATTCCAGATTTATTTACCTCTTAAACTAATCATTTTTTCAACACTGAATTGACAAAAATGTGAATTCACAAAAAAAACTGGTATCTCCAAATGGCATCTTTCAATAATAATACAACTTTTTGGAGCATTTCTATTGGTCCATTCATCAGTATCTCTGATCTGATCTGATCTCAGATGCAGTTGATCAGAAAGACACATTTGGTATCTGATGTGTGCTGCTTTATTTTGCAGTGGGTGATGCTAAGCTAACAAACTCTGAACTTTGACTGTTACTAATTTGAATGCCCAAAATCCCCTCTCAATCAACCGCAACTCACCCTGTGAAAAAGTAATAGCATCGCACAGAAAAGTCTATAAACTATAAACACACACAAATGCTAACCTGCTTATCTATTCATGTTTTACTGTATAATTTATTTATATAACATTTTATAGCAAAAAATTTTTACAGAGAGGAGATCGGTAACAATAAGTCCAGTGTTTGTTAGCAATGTTAGCCTAAAACCTCTGTTCTAAACTCAAGAACCTCAGATAATCGACTGCATCTGGGATAAGTAATCAATCATGTTAATTTACATTTACATTTACGGCATTTAGCTGACGCTCTAATCCAGAGCGACTTACAACGTTACTCATATTACAGGTGGGTCAATGTAGTGTTAGGAGTCTTGCCCAAGGACTCTTCTTGGTGTAGCGCAGCATAGTCACCCAGACCAGGAATCAAACCCCAGTCTCCCACATGGTGTGGTAGCTCACTGGCAGGTAGTGGTGTTATCTGTTGCGCCACACCAACCACTAACCACTATTAAAAAATAAAAATTTTTAGGCAAACTACTCTTTTTACTAATTTTCATGCCAAAGTTAAAGACAGTAAGGATATTGTAATGATTTCAGAACCATTTAAAAAAAAATAATTTACTTCAGTAAGGCTGTTCAGACTGAACTAGCATTGGCGTTGAAATTTGGATTACAATCCCTGTTAAATGAGTTACAGAGATGTGAATGCTGAAAGACATTCACAACTAGAAGTTTATTTTTTTAAGTATCTTAATGATTATATTTAGCTGATAAGATATAAGTATAAGTATATAAGTTTTCTAGTTTTTTTATTATTGTATTATATGTTTTATAACTTTTATATTATATTATTAATAGCATCTAAGGATAAAGTTATTTGAGGTTCTTTGTAATAATTCTGGTACTACATATAGAACTGATTTTTAGAAATGTATGTAGAACCTCTTAACACGAAGAAACCTTTTACCAGGCAAGAACAAATATAACATGAATAACCAGAGTTGGTAGGCCAACATAGCAAACAAACACTCTACTTGGACTGTCGGTAATCTCACCTCTGTAAATACCTGCACAAAAACGTCTCTCACACTGCTCAAACCACATCCAGACCTTCATTTGGTTGACATGGACCAATCAATGAGCATAATGTACTTTACTTGCTGTGCTATTTGGACAGGATTAGTTTTTCAATCGGAGGTTGAGTAATGAAATTATTAGCAGAGTTTCTCAGTTATTTTAGTTACGTCAGAATGCGCCATGTCCTACCGGCATGGCACAGACCTTAGATGTTGTACAAGCCAAAGAACTCCTGCCACACTTCTGCCTGCTTTAGTTTACACAAAGTCATTGTGTAGCGTATCCTGTAGTCTACATATGTGTTACGAACATGTAGCTGCTCAAATTTACATTTCATTATAAATTAGTTATAAGATTGGTTGTTGTTATTGTTGTGTTTTTTTTAGGAGATAACCGTGCATAAATTGAGTAGCCACTCCCATCTCAGTCATCAATATCGAAATTTCTTATCCCGTGTAATCGCTGTCCTATAGTAAAATTACATTACTCCACCTCCCCATGTAAAACTAATCCTGTCTGAATAGGGCTCAAGTCTAAAAAGACAAAATTAAACATGCTGTGTAAATGAGGTTTTACTAAATTATGTTTATGTACCTTTTTAAAGCAGATTTTAGGCTTATATTTACAGAGATGAGATTGTTGCCAGCTTTAGCAGAGTTAGCCTAGCTTGTACTTTACCAAACATCTTGCCTGATAAATTGCATAAGTGATAAATCAAATTTCCTTTTTTTTTTCTTTTAAATGAATAATAAACTGTAATCTCGTTCAGTTTGTAGAGGCACTTAAGGGGTGTTTTCACACCTTTACTCACCTTTACACCCGCACAGAGAAATGCACTTTTTAGTGCATGGATTTTTTATTCAGACTCGTTAACAGATTCGGACCAGAGCAAACCACCAACTATAACGCCCTTAGACTGCCATGTGGTTTAATAATTTCTAATGAGAAACATTATTGCTGGTAGTATTTTTCACAGTATTTTAAAATGATGTTGATGTTAATGGTTTAAAAGTACTGTTTGTTCACAGGTTGAGCCCATCAGTTGACATGATTCCTGATGAGAAACATTATTGCTGGTAGTATTTTTCACAGTATTTTAAAATGATGTTGATGTTAATGGTTTAAAAGTACTGTTTGTTCACAGGTTGAGCCCATCAGTTGACATGATTCCTGAAAAAATCACTTTCCTCTCTGAGGTAAGTCATCAGAGAACACAGTTTTTTTCTTAAGATACATTTTGAAACCAAGAAATAAATGTATTGCCTTAAATAATGGTGCTTCCATTAATCCTTCTTTTTTTCGTATCTACATTGACAGGTAATGACAGCCAACCAGGATACTGTTATCCAAAAACGATCCAATAAGCATGTGTGCTCCAAAATATAGGCTGATGATTGACTGTTTAAATTCCAAATTGTTCATATCAGCACTTCTTAAACTCTGCAGGGCTCTGCAGTCTGTTGGAGTATGTAAATGCACCCACTTCAATCACCTCATGTCCCTGTTGACTATTTAAAATTTTAAATACAGATAGCAGTGTTTATGAACCCACCTACTAAATTCCCTGCTGAAAAAAAACCCAGCCTGGCCAGCTCAAGCAGGTCGAGCTGCTTAGCTTAGCTCTTGACCAGCATAGGGTATGTCTACAAGCTTGGTGAACCTGACCAAACTAGACCACCAGTATGACCAATCTTCAACATGCTGCAAAATCCAAAATCAAAATTCAACATACACTATGCTGGTCAAGAGCTAGCTGACCAGCTGGCTTACTAGTATATGGTTTTTGTCTGGATGACCAGCTTCTTAACTATCTTGGCCATCAAAGACAGCTAAACTAAACTACCAGCTTCCAGCAAAAGCTATTCTTGTTCTGGATTTTTTAGCAGGGATATTTTGATTTTAATGTTTATTGTATGTAAAACAAATAAAGAACATCCTACATGCTTAAACATGAAGGTCTTCATATCTGGACCTTCCAGGATTGGAAACTGGGTTCAAGATTTTTGCCACTGAACCACTTTTAGTTCTATAAAACCCATGTTTGTAATAGAAATTGAGTGAGAGTGAGTGTGAAGAACCTATTACATGTCTAAAGGTACCTTCACTTTATGTAAAGGTTCTTTGCCAATTGAAAGGTTCTACACACTCACACAGTGAAGAACCTTTATCACAGTTATAGAACCAAAAGTGGTTCTTCAGTGGCATCGCTCAAAATACCATGTACAGCTATCTTTGTTTTAACGATATTCAGCCCAATGCACTTGAGGCCTCTTGGTTCTTCTTCTGTCCATTATAGGATGCTGGCTCAACCATATGAAGTTTTTAGGGGAAAAAAGACACTCTAAGAGGTCTGCTCATACTGGTAAGTACAAACATCTGCATGTCAGGTAACCTCTCTAAATGTTAATATTTCATAACATCTGTTTTCTTAAAATATCAGCTCCTATACTACTGACTCTCACCAACAGGGAGAATGGCGTCTTGGTCATTGACACAACTATGGGTTTTCAGCTTGCTAATACGAAGCTAGCTTGGTTAGCTTTGATATTCCCAGTATGACTTGACTTGACTTGACTTGGACATCATCGCAGAGGCTGTGAAGACAGCCAAGAACGTTGTCGGAGGAAACGAAGAAGAGAATCACAAAGAAAGTGATCGCAAAGAGACTGATGCTAAGTAAGTAAACTTCTTAGGAGCTTACTTGTGCCATTGCACTTGTGTGATGTTTTGTCGTGATAGCAAGATTGTAAACTTCCTAGATTTGGTTCATAAGCTTACTCAGCCCATTTAAAATGTAGCCGCCAGTTATGCTGCCTTCAAGTCATGTTGGATTTCCAAGTGGTTAAGATGGATTAGAGCTTTAGCTAAATACAAATACAAAGTACAAACGTCCGAGGTGGACTTGAAGGCAGCATTAGACTCCATCTCCAGGTGATATTTGCTACATAACCCGCTTGGACACTGGTACTGGTAATGAGTGCTTGTGTCAGTTGCTGCCTAGCAGTGTTGGCCAGCTTGCCATCCAAGGGTTACTTTGTGTCAGTGGATTTGTATAAGTGTAAAAGAGGCAGTTGATCAGCAAAGACATGTTTGGAATGTGAAGTGTCTGCTGCTTCATGTAGTCTCTTTCTCTCAATCTCTATCAAGGCATAGAGGCTAGCTGCAGGACTACCTGAGCCCACCTGTTATCTTCTGCTACACTATCCTTCACTGCATACACCTGGATACAAGAAATATCCTCCAACACAGTCATTCTGTCTAAAAACATTGTTCTGCTGAAATACACAGGAAGGATTATCGCTGCTATTCATCCTGTTCACTATATTCATCAATTTAAAATAGCAACTGGCCTACATTTTGACAAATGGGCCTGTGGAAATGGTCCAAATCCTATCTTAAAATATCAATTCACATTAAATGCGCTTAGCAGTTATGAATTAGTATCTCAAATGTCATAGGTAATCTCATAATTAGTATCTCTTATTAATGACTCAGCATCTCAGTTTTGCCCTATGAGAAAGTTCCTCTTTATTAAGGCATCAGTCATCATACATATCATACATATACACTTCATTTTATATTAACTCTTGTCATAATGAAGTGGCTTATTGTGTAACTGTGTAGACTGTATAGGCCGAACTGAATGAATCTCCTGTTAGATCCAGTACCATGGAAAAGAAGGATGCATTTCTGGGCTGCATATAAAGGAGCCTTCAAAAGGGACAGCCTAGTCACGCTATTGTGGTCTGCCTAAATACAGCCTTCCCAATGATGCAGCCCCAGAATTCTGACCCAGCAGAAACCGGAGGAGGAGCCAGACTTGCCTACTCATTTAGTAGATCTGCCCCCTTCTCCCAGAATAAGCGTGTCTCAGGACGCCTTCACTAAGCTTATAGCACTGCCCAATGGACCAGAGGCACAGCAGATTTTTGCCTGGATACCCAGTTTGTCTAGTATGTGTTTCAACAGTAAATGTGCAGTTAGTGGATTTTATTATGAATCCATTTCCGTTACATTACAGTACCAGAGCTTAGCTCTGCTGCTTATGCTGCTAACATGCCCTGAATCTACTACAGTCCACTTTAACCTTGTGCTGTTGTGAGAGACACCAGTGACGATTAAAAGAAGCCCAAACCAGAAAAAACATTTGACAAGAGCGTTGACTGATACAGAGTTAAAATACTACAGAGTACAGCGCGTCCAACTAGATTAACATTAGCTGGCAGGCTAACTAATGACATCACATTGGCCATTTAACACTAAGCTTAGACTTACTGAACAAACTGCAAAGGAGAGCATTTGTTAATGTGACTAGCAGCACAATGCAGCGTGATAAATAATATTCTGATTAACTAGCTAGTTGCCTGACAGCTCGGACAGAAAGGTCTCTTTTGCTCTCTGAAATCTTTACCAAATGTTAGTGAAATCAATCCCAGAATGAAATGGGAGGGACTTTGCTGCGCAGCATTCAGAAAAAACGGCAGTATGGAGTGTGTGTGCTACAATAAGTAAAATGTTCTGTCTGGCTCTTTTTGATGAAGGATGGCACTTTATTCGTAAACCGATTGGCTCTTTTTGTTGAAGGCTGGGGCTTTATCTGTGAACAGGTGCCATGCTGAGTATTACGAGAACTCCACATTGATAACATCTCTGAAAAGACCCAGGGCTATTGCCCTATAGCCTGGGCCTAGGCAGGCCAGTGAGTGTCTTATGATATTACAGAGTGAGGGTTTAAACACTGATTTCTGGGGGAGAATAAGATATCGGCCGCTTTATAGTGGGGGGAATTAAACACTGGAGAGGAAAGACAGCTTAGAGAAGGAAAATGAGATGGAAAATGTTTTGTCATTGAAAAATATGGCGATGGGCGAAACCACACATCATACTGCAACCAGACAGGTGTAGACCTGTGTTTTTATCTTTACTTTTGAGAGACGTTGTCTGTCAATGTTTTCTACAGTTGTTGGTTTAATTTAGTCTTGTAGGGCTTATTCTGTCCAAAGTTTTTTTTTTTTTTTTTTTGATTCATGATTATGGTTTGAATTGCGTCAATGTATGTTAAATACATATAGCTTCATTTATAAGTGTGTGTTGATTTACAGTGCAGGAATTAAGGGAGAAGTAACTACTAATCTGCAAACCTTCTCAAAAAGAATAGAGTTTCACATATGGAAGCTTCAGCATATTGCAACCACATATAAAAAATAAACAAGTTTAAAAACGAGTGTGTTAAAAAAAAAAGTGAGTACAGCTAAAAGCATCCCATCGTTACAAAAGATGCCCTAGAAAGGAAACTATTAATCTTGACATAGTTAAATAGTGAAAGTTCAGTACCTGGAAATGACTGTGAACCTTAAACACTCATTCATTCAAAGGATATCCAGCATAGCCGAAACAGAGCTGTAAAACAGACCAATTCAGAAGGTAATGTTACATTAAAGTCTTGACCTGACAGTTTTCCTTTCTAGGGCAACTTTTGTGTCCAGTACTGTTTGGTGATATCTGTATCACCTATATCACTCATATGAGTAGTAATGGATGAGTTGATCCAGGATGTGTGCCAGACAACTGACTTTATGGCTGAAACTGAAGAGCCCTGCCTTACAGGATACTCTAAGGGTGTGTTTGTACTTGTCAGGTTTGGTTTAATTAAACCCTGGTTGTTCAGGGGGGCTTTAGTGTAGCAGGGCTGTGTCCTAAACCACACACTACACAGTGTTTCACAACTAGCCACTATTAGAACTGTGTTCATTAGTGTATGTGTGTGAGTTGGGATGCAGCCATAGTAAGGTATCATCTTATAGGTTGGTCGGGACCAGGAGAACCGAACTACAAGTATAAACGCACCCACTCTGTTAGCTGTGGTCAAACGTTTATTCTCTGGCCACGTCCAGTCAGCCTGCAACTGCTATTTGATGTTAATGACTTAATCAAGGTTTTTTTTTTTTTCATTATTTTTTAAAATTTTCATTTCATTATTCTGACTGATTCAATTTGGTTTGAATTATTTTAAATAATTTTAATTTGTTAATTTAGCTTTATTTTATAATTGTTTTAAAATAATTTGTTCACATGTTAATTTTG
The DNA here is from genome assembly GCF_030463535.1 of Salminus brasiliensis. Classification (NCBI taxonomy): domain Eukaryota; kingdom Metazoa; phylum Chordata; class Actinopteri; order Characiformes; family Bryconidae; genus Salminus; species Salminus brasiliensis. Next base: position 89,885,337 of record NC_132878.1, read on the forward strand.
CCTTTATTTCTTTGTTTTTTTTAAAACATTTTAATGTGTTTTTTTTTTTTTTACTTATTGTATTTTTACTCTGTTTCAAGTGAAAATAAAGATGATGGACCTTTGCTGTTTTCAGAGGATTTTGCATTAAAGCTGCATATGAACCCACTTATTTTGGACATTTGGCATCCTCAGTGTAGCTGTTTGGACAGGGAACTTGTGGTGAAGAGAACAGACACTAGATGGCACTCTCTAAATGAGTTAAAGTCTAAAATGAAAGGGTTAATATTGGTGAATTATAAACCCCTCAAATTATGGACATTCCTGCTCTGTGTTGAAAAAAATGAGTGCAGTTTTCTGAGGATTTTGCATTAAAGCTGCATATGAACCCACTTATTTTGGACATTTGGCGTCCTCTAGTGTCTGAAGAAACAGGGACACGTTATCAAGTTGTTGTCTAAGCCAGTGTTTCTCAACCCTGGTCCTGGAGGCACCCTGTCCTGTGTGTTTAAGATACTAAGATTCTGCTGATGTTATTGCGTTGCAGAACATACGCCTTAAAATCAAAATTGAGTATTTTAATATTGGTTGGGTCCCACATACAATCCCACATACAGCACCTACTGCTACATCTTTTACAGTTTTTTTTTTTCACAGTGCCATGACACTACATTTGACTAAGGTAGCTGAGCAAACACCAAACAGTTACTCCTGGAGGTGTATGCGCTACATCACACCATGAAGAGTAAGTAGGCAAATGTGTTAAAACAACATTTGCAGAAGCTCACAGAAAAAATATGCTACTAAATTTTACAACCTCCTTACATAAATCACAAGAACAAGCTTAAACAAGATGTTCATGAAGAATTATGATGTGTCCAAACTGACAAATTAATAGAGAGCTGTGAGACTACGCAGTTTTTAATGTTTTCTTTCCAGAATGCTGCTTGATGTCCTCCACTTTACAGATCAGGATACCCATGGGAAAGTCCCTTTTGATGCTCTTTGGATCAACAGTCGACTATGGCTACAAGCTCTTACCTGCACAGTAGCCGAAAATCCAGACCAAATGTAAATCAGCGCAAGGATTATGTACATTTACTTGATTTACATTAATTCTTCACTCACTGTCCATGTTATCAGGTCCATGTGGGATGTAGATGCACTTTATTTACCCTTAATGTCACTGGGCACAGTGGACACAGAACATTAATATATCTCTGGAGATGGACTTGTAGCCTTGAGATTGCCCAGACCTTTCCACAATTGTGCTTTTGACATCCTCATTTGCTGTTATTTCTTTTCGCAATGCTCCGTGTGTTACACAGACACAAACTTTTTTCATTTAAACATTTCTATACTGCCAGCAGCTGTTACTTGCCACAAATACAAGAAACATCACATGATGGAAATACAGGTATTTCTTACAATTTTTTTACAAGGTGAAATAATTGTGCTCATTCCTCTCCTGGTGCAGGGTGCCAATATTTTTGGCCATTGACATAAAATTTTTTTGTTGGTTTGCTTTCTCCTAAGCTGAAGTGCCCTCCTGTCTGGGGGATGGTGGTAAGTAAGACCAATGTAATCAGCTAATCATTTAGAGTTCTTTTTATATAATCATATTATCATGACAATCTAATCGCCATTATAATGCTCCCTTATAAGACTTCTAAGATGAATCTGAGCATTTATGTTTTTGTATTAGACTCATTCTATTTTTGTATTTATGTTTCACTCTTTATCCATCAGTTATTCATCATTTCATGCATTTGCTGGTTGTTTTGCTATCCGCTGTAGAGGAAGATAGATTTCGCTTTTGAGTATATATATACAGTATATGTACAGTATACTGTATATTTATATATACCTATCTATCTATCTATCTATCTATCCATATATGTATATATGTACATGTATGTATGTACACACACACACATACACACACAGAGGTCACTTTAGAGTCAATGGACTCCTATTGCACTGTTGTTCAACTTTGGATTTGGTTAATTGTTGTGTACAGAAAAAAACATTTTCTAATGGAGCCTTATTGACATTCACAATGTCAGTGATGCACTATGAGGAGCCTGGCTTATTCCAATTCCTCCCATTCCATCTGAAAATGACTTAAAATTCTGGAGGGCGCTCTTGATCGAGTCCATATTGAATAAAGGTGTATATAAGGCTACAGGGCAAAAAAAATTTAATATCATTTTTATTATAGTCTCTCAGGCAGGATTTTATTTTCATTTAGAAGAGAAGGAATAATTGTAGTGCAAACCATTGAACATATTTAAGAATTTAAAGAAAAGAAAGCTGATTAATTGGATATTGGTGCTGATTGGCTGATTTGCTTTGGTATTTTAAAACTGTAAATTTGACTTACTTACCCACAGTAACAGGTATTTAATCAGGGGTGCCCACACTTCTGTATCCCACTGTTACATCCAATCCAGCTGCTCCAGAATGACAACTTTACCTGAAATGAGTTGAACTGGTTAAATAGGCTTCACTGATTCATTTCAGGAGTCGACTCACTCCTGCAGATCGAAGTATGTTCATGTATCTCCAAAACTTTGACTTTTCAGGAGAAGGCAACATGTAAAATAGGTCTATTCCAAGTCATTTAGAGCATTTCTATTGGTCCATTCATCCAGGACCATTGACACAAAGCACAGAGCAGCTGCAGACTGCAAGTTCCCTCCTGGCATCAATAAAGTATTTCTGATTCTGATTCAGTCCAGGTTCTTCAAACCATGGAGAACGACAAGAGAGGACAAAGGTGGAGATACATGGGTTTGAATACATGGAGATTCGTTTCGTTTTACAACGGAAGGAGGCCCTCTGAGGGTGTTTAGGGTTCTTTAAAGGGTGGAGCAAAAAGTGAAAGTGGAGAGTCGCCCGTTTAAAGCCACCATGTCTCAGACCCAGACACCCTGATTCCCTTCGAGTAAGTAGAGAATATCTATTATTTTAGCCTAAATGATGATAAGCTGTACTTTGGTCTGTGTTTTACGAAGCACCTTTTCCGTTGGTGGTTTTATCCCCTGCTGATGCTGTGTGTGTGTGTGTGTGTGTGTGTGTGTGTGTGTGTGGATGCTCGGGGCTTTTCTTTGTTTACCTCTTGTGCGTCACTGCTGGACAAATGGAAACTCAGCAGCACCAATAGATTAAAAAATCTCTAATATCAGAGATAGAATGACAATATTAATGTCATGTTCATTATTTTAACATAATTAGCCTTTATATAACTTTCTGCTGCTATTGCTTGTGTTAGGAAATGAAGGAGCTGTAATTGCTGGTGGAAAATACTGTCACTGATGTATGAAAATATCCAGAACTGATCTGTTGAAGTCTTGAGATGGTTTATTGTTAAATGCAGAAAAGCAATGTGCAGATTTTAAATGGCTCAGTGTCAAATAGCTTGCTGCTCCCTATGTAGTGCACTCAGTCATAAAACAGGGGCTCCTGCACTCAGGTAAAGCATAATCTGTCTAATAGAAAGCCAGTGATATTCAGCCATAGGTTTCATGACCCCGTGTAACAGTTAGTGCACTGTACAGTCCACAGTTTTATGACTTTTGTTGTGTACTATATAGGAGATACAGAGCCATTTAAGGTGTACCCTTTTAATGGTTATGTATTTGTATGTATTTATGTATTATGTATTTGAGATTATTTTATAATGCAGGATCTCTCCGTTATCTCACATGCGATGATACTCGAAATGTTGTGAACCCATGTACTTCTGCATAAATCGACCTAAAAAGTCAGAAAAGTAGACAAGGAAAACCCAGTCAAACAAATAAGAGAAAATATTAGACCTGGTCATTTATTTACTGAGAAATCCAATATTGTATGTCTGTGAGTGGCAAAAGTATGGGAACCTTCAGGACTAGCAGATAATTTGAAGGTAAAATTAGAGTCAAGGGTTTTTAATCAGTGGGATGACAATTGTATGTGAGTGGGATCTATCAAAGTCTGATCTTTACAAAACATGTATGAAGTGGATCATAGCATAAACAAAAAGCTAAAGACCACTTGGATTAGCCAGAAAGCTGCAACAGTGGAACAGCTGGAAAAGTGTTTTGGCTTCAATGAGATACATTATGTTTGGGAAAAGGAAAACTCTGCATACCAGCATAAACACCTTATTCTATCTGTGAAACATGGTGGTGGTAGTATCATTGGTTGTCAGGACATCTGTCTGTGAGGTGAGATCTTAGAAGAACATGTGTCATGCAGCAAGACAACGACCCTAAGCACATAATTTGTTCTACCAAAGAACGGTTGAGAGACCTAAAGCATACAGTTAATGGGAGGAAACCCACCATCTTTTTTTTCCCTATTGCACAAGCTTAACCTTCGGCTGAGAAACTGAGAAATACTGCTTTCTGAGAAAGCCTGCTTTGTGAAATGCCCCCTTGGGAATTAGCAGATGTTCTGGAGGTGTGTTTGAGGGAATCTGCTCCCTTCTGTTCACTTAAAGAAGAAAAAACACATAATAAATGCAAAGTCTTTTCAACCAGACTGTCCCAAATGTGCTCCAAGTCCTGAATTGTTTTGGGTGTAATCAGCACTGTGCAAGTGGACAGAGCAAGAATGCTTGTTTTAGGCCCAGGCTGCTTGTTTTTCTGGTAATTCCCCTTTACATCCAATTTTCTGGGTACTTTCTTGTTGAGGTCAGAACCAAAACTGAATCTGAAAATACACTTGTAATGCTGGACATTGTATTCTAGTGGTGATCAAGTGAATAAGACCTCATACAGACATAAATAAAGCATTGGTTTCCGTCTGGATGAGGACAGATGAGGCCTCAGTCTGTGCCACAATACAATAGGTTTTATATGTACATATGAAACAGAAAGTGAAAGTAAATGGGCAGTCCTCTTTTTTGGAATGATAATTCATATTAATCAAAATTCAAATGAAACAAACTAAAAAAATGGTTCTCTTCTGGCCTTGATGACTTATTAAGTATCACACTTTTGACCTGTTTGTGCCTTTTGTCACTTTGTTTTGGTTTCCCCCATTGTACTCCTTAGCACATGGCTCTGTTTGTGTATGTTCTTTGTCTCCGCCCTAGCCCCATCTTCCATCATTTGTGTTCTAAACTGTGCCTAATTTGTTGCCCTGCTCTCTTGTTAGTCCCCAGGTATTTCTTGTTTGACTCTGTCTATAAGTAGTCCCTTATTTTCAGTGTTCATTGTCTAGCCATGTGCATTTTTCATGGCAGTTCGTGATGTGGCAGCTTGGCCTGTTGTTACCTCTTAAAGTGACTAGAATTTTCTTCTCTTAGAATTTACTCCTCAGTCTATTCCATCACTTAACTGGCACCTTTCATTGTTCTGTTTGTAGTAGACAGCCTCCCATAGACAGTAGAGACAGTTACTCCATCAAAAGCAGAATAAACACTTTTTTAATATCCTTGATCCTTTATGATCAACAGCATAGGTTTTGTTGTTGGTGAGGATATAAAAGTGGTCAACATAGGGACCCCCAGATGCTAAAGCTTTCTAGAATCGTGATAGACTTCTGAACTCAATTTCATGTCATCTTTTTTTAGCTTTTAGTTATAGATAGGGTAGCCAACACACTCATAAAGAGTGCTCTTCTGTCAGTATGTTCATGAGACAATAATTATGCAATTTTGATTGTTGACCAGCAGCATCCATTAGCTGTCTATACTTTTTGATGGAACATCTAAAAGCAATCATTCATAATTGAAAAAACAATGATCTTTGGGGATTGACATTTAGATTCATCAATACTGATTCATTAATTAATTTATATTTAGATTAATCAATACTGATTTCAAGAATATGGTAATTAATTGGTGACTCAATGTGGAGGTCCCACCAGAAGAACCTGCATTTGATTCATGTTTAATTGTAGGAAATTGTGCTTCATGCAGGTCATTCAACTGTGTGAATTCATGGTCAAATGGTCATTTGTCACACTTAGATGAGCTGGAAGAGTGTGATGCACAGTACCCAGACTTCAGTGTTTCACAAAGGTGATTACGAGTGAGTAGCCACGACTTTTTCTAGCACATCTCATATAAAAGGTAACTTTAGGATTGACCTGTAGTTGCCTAAACATCCAGCTCAGGTGTAGGTTTATTGGGGAAGGGGTTGGATAACATGGATCATTGTCAGTTTAAAGGGAGCAGTTTATCACCAGTGATATTAGGGAGCTCAGCACAGGCATACAACATTTGCCTAGTCTAGTAGGCATAGGACCCAAGCCCATGTGTAGGGATTCATCTTCATAATGGTGGCTTCTACATCTTTCTGAGTGCCACTGGTAAAAGAGGGAAAAGGCTGAAATGTCGGAGTTGGCAAGTATGTACTGTAGGGGTGGAGGAGCTGGTAATCCTAGACTTCATAAAAGAAGACACCTTTGGCATGAGAAACTGATTTATAGTGGTGAACAATCTTTAAGAATTGTCAGGATGGGTATTAAGATCTTAAAGATTGTCCCCAGGTACATTTTTTAATATTGTCATGGCGGATTAGGCCAGACACAGAGGGATGAACACTCACAGAGATGGGTCCTAAGCAAGTAGTTTATTAACAAAACTCAAGATAACACAAAGGGGCAAAATAAGGCAAACAAAGCAGCAGCTACAGGGCATAAACGTGAACACATCACATACTTGACAAACCAGAGGGCGAAAACAAAACACACCTGAGACCAGGGGTTTAGCTGGGGGACCAGTTACTAGGCAAGAACGGCTAGGCCGACCAAACCTGGCACTGCTGCGTGAGCTGGGTCGCCTAGCTGGAACGAGAGTCGTGGGTATGTTGGCTGAGAACGAGCAAGCCTCGCTGAGTCCTTGGATGGCCAGGTGGCCTGCTCACGAACGAGGAAGTTGAGCAGAAGCTGGCCTTAACACACCATGAGCAGTAACGGGAACCTCTCGAGCTACCTCAAGGTTCCAAACATGTGATTCTCTGCCTCGAACTAAGCGTTGAGGCTCCTTAAGTTCCCCCAGATCCCGGGTGAAACACATGAACATGATCAACACTAAACTAGACACTCTGAATCAAACATGAACACAAATGAACCTGAATCATGAACCGAAATTTTCAGGTGCAGAATGCAAAAAGTTCACTTAATTTGTCTTGACTTGGGGCCTAGTTATTAAACAAACAACACAGAAATGTAGTGTGAAATTCCAGCAATTCAGCCATTGATGTAAAATTGTGACAAGCTATTGTTTTTCAGAATAGCAGGATCAGTGCTTGGCCACGTATGTTAACTTCTAAGGCGCTTGAAGACCCTGAAGTCCATAGATATCACCTAGTGATGGAACATCCCAGATAATACATCTGCAGACTGTCATCAGAGTCAGTTCCGTAAAAACCAAGGATGGTTCCTTGTGTTTGCTGCAACACCCCAACCGCTGTTTTTGTCACATGGTTACAATCAGGAAACTGCACGCCCAGAAAATTTGTTTATTGTTGTTGGAGACTTTAAAAAAGCAAACCTGAGGAAAGTAGCACCCAAGTTCTTTCAAAGAACCTCGTGCAGCACATCTTAAACACAGAATCTGGACCACTGCTACACCCTTTTCAAGGAGTCATACAAAGCCCTCCATCAGGGTGGTCCATCGCTGGTCAGACCAATCAGAGTCTGTGCTCCAGGACTGGTTTGATGACATGGGCTGGGACAGCTGCACAGCGAGACACAGCTCCAACATCATCATTAAATTTGCTGATGACACAACAAAGAGGAGGTTAGCTTCCTGGTACACTGGAGCCAGGATTCAGAGTTCAGCTTCCAAACCTTCTGGATTTATACACCAGCTGCTGCCTGAGAGTCAGGGAGGATTATGAAGGCTCCACTCACCCAAGCCACTGTTTTCACAGCTGCCCAGCAACAGGAGGTACAGAAGCATGAAGACCAGACCCAGTCTGTTCTGAGAAAGCTACTATACCCAGAAAGACGTATCTGCACTCACACTACACCTGTATTCACATCCAGTATCTTTTTATAAATATTAATCTAAACATCTTAGATTGTATATTAAACCAGTATGTTTAAACAGTGCAATAATGTGCATAGATTATGTAATGTGTGTATTGTACATGTATGTGTATTGTACAATTAATGTGTATATATTCTGTATTTAAGCTCTCATTATGAAAATATTTAATGTTACTTCTTTGTTTGTATTTATGACTTGTGACTATTTTGTAACCCTCTGCTAGTTTGTATTACTGACTTTATTGTGACAATCTGATCATTTGTGTTAATGACATATATGACATAGTCTATTTCTTTGTTTCTGTTAAGATAAGTTTGTTTATATTAGTGACTTTTATTTTTTACAAGCAAAATGATTTTAATGCCATATAACATTTTTTGCAATCACTCTGAACCCCAGGACAACATCTAAGGACCTAAAGGGCTGTCATAGAATTGAGTAACGGCAATGTTCCTGAGTCTATCAGCAGGATATTTAATGTTGAATAATTCTGCTCAATAAACAAATGTAAAAACTGTCTTTGCGTCAACTGTGCCACTTTATCTCCGCAAGCACTCTAATCTACTCAAATGTTGCAAACCGGTAATGCAGAAATGCAAATTCAACTAGCAGCACTTGTTTTTAAGATATCTGCTTTCAAAGCTCACTGTGGAACCTACGTGCTTCATTCTAGCTTATATTTGAAGTAGGATGGAGGTATGTACCTTTTGCACTATATGAATGAATAATTATTATAAACATATTTTGAGATTATGTTTTGCTGTATATAAAAAAGGTGGGGTTTCACATTCAGAACCCCGCCCAGTAAGACTTGTAGCTAATGTCTCTGCACATAATTTCAGACATTTCACATGTTTTATTTGAAGCTATATATTAACACATACCTTGCATATACATTATATGTCCAAATGTTTTTGGACACCCCTTTTAATGAGTACATTCAGCTACTTTAAGTTGCACCCATTTTAGACACACATGGCTTGTGTAGTCCCTGTAGAGGAGTACTGGCAATAGAATAGGACTCTGTGGAGCAGATAAATATAAACCTGTTGGCACCATGCATGTGTTCTTTGGAATGATGGTGCTCCGTCCAATATGTTTGGCGTAATTTGGGGAGTTGGGGATGAAGTTCGGGTGGTGATCATCCGACATTCATGTGACCTTAGTACCACAGTAATGCCTCACAGTATTACGCCAAAATCTTGCAGAAAGCCTTCCCTGGAGAGTAGAGACAGTTACTCCAACAAAAAGCTTGTGACATACCCTTGCTGAAGAAATTAAGATAAGCAGATGTCCCAATACTTGCCCACATAGTTTAGTAAATATAAATAACTAGTGCAATAGAAGATTGTAATAGATAATATTTTGGTAATATAAGCTATCTTACAAATCCTTGAGTTGATATGCTGTCAGAGTATTATTTGCACTTTATTCTTCAGGAATGTCTAACAGTTCAATGATGTTACCTTTGTTCGTTGTGCAGGTCATGGAAGCTTGATTTTCTTTAAGCGTGTATCTTTATCTCATCATCTTGAGACACATATGCCCTAAAATAGAAACCTGGTTCTCTGATGTATCAAAAGAGTCCCACAAGAGTACTACACGTACAGACTACAGCACAATGTCACATGTCACATGTCACAATGTCACATTTATTATTCTCTGGTCTGTACTGTGTTGTGTTGTCTGTCCGCACTTGTTTGTTTGTGTTGCACTTGTGTTCTGTATGCACTGTCTATGTTGCACCATGGTCCTGGAGGAACGTTGTTTCGTTTCACTGTGTACTCTGTATGTAGTTGAAATGACAATAAAACCCACTTGATTTGACTTGACTTGACTTGACATCCAGCTTACACCCACATTTAGTACACAGGATATAGAGTAAGCATGATATCATATCTTCTACAGGAAATAACACACCAGAAGCAATATTTGATCATGTCTTGTACTGCAAACTGTTCACTGTGTTTTACATATTGGCTGAATGTACTATAGTATAATAATATAATATAATCTATATTATATATAATATAATCTTACCTCTCCTCTGACTGACTGATGGGAATTAAAAAGGCATAAATGTTGTGTTTAAGAAACTTGTATCTCTGCAACGTAACAAAGCAGTCTACATTGTGCACAAGTGACGTTGGTGTGTCTGTATGGTTCCGCAGGGACACTCCAAAAACACTAGTTGGCGATGGGGATTCTGTGCTACTGTGTTGACTTCTTTGGCGTACTACAATCAATAGTGACTGATTTTGAGCAGACTATGATGGATTATGAGTAACAGTTACTTTTATAACATTGTCTGCAATCTATTATAGAGAAAGGGTTAAAGAAGATGTATGTCTGTATGGCAATTAAACTTGTTCAGTTTGTTCTGAAATAACAAATGGCAGCGAAAGCAGAAATACAATAGTACTCAGTGGACTAATTACAGTTGCTGCGATCTGCTTTGAGACATCAATCGCGCACAGCATTCTCGTTGCCATGGTAACCACTATTTGTTTGCCGGTTACCCATCTCTGAGCTAAAGGTATCACAGAAATGTCTGACAGCATCTTGTTTCAAACATGAACAAGTGCTCTGGGCGTCTTACCACATAGCTCACTGTATTGCGAAGGCCAAGAAACACCACACAATAGCCAAAGAGCTTATTCCACTTGCTGGAACATGGACATGGTAAGAGAGATACTGGATCAATCAGCGGCAGACAAGCATACCCCCTGTCCAATGATACTTTTGCTTGGTGTATTGAAGACATGTCTTATAACATAAAGTGGGTCGCGACTTAATGACCATAAGAAAATGAGGCCAGTTGAGAACCCTTCCCAACACCATACTTATGGTGTAAATTAGACACCAAAGCATAAATTGGCTTTAACTTCTTTGTTCGCTGTTAACCAGTGAAATGTAACAACACCTCATTGGGGAAATATATAATCTTGTAGCTTTGGTTGGACTTCAGAGATCTCAGTGTATTTGCCAGGAGTTTCTACCTGGCTAAGAGTTTTCCAAGAAATATACTTTGGAGCTTTAATTGTGACTCTGAGATTTTACTGTATTTGTATAGTTCTACAATAGCTAGTTAAAACATTCCTAGTTAAAATAGTGATAAAGTCGCTACTGATTTGTTTCATAATATGTTTTTTTTTCACAGAAATCAAGATGTTTCAAGATGAGTCATCTTCTTTGGATATTATTAGCTGTCCAAGGTAACTTTTTTTCAAATATACTGTCCTGCATCATACGGAAAGTGTTTTAAGCAATAGGGATTATTAGTTTCAAGACGTGGCTTTACAGAAAGATGATAGAATGATAGATGATCATAGAAGTACTACCCAGATCTGCAGATGTTGATCAGAAAATCTGAAAAAAAAAAATAAAAAAATAAATAAATAGTTGATATTCATAAAACTAACAAAACAGGCCCTGAGTGGTCTAGTGGACTAAGGCGCTGTCACTATGATCAGAGAATCGTTGGTATGAATCCTGGTAATACTGCTAACCACTGGAAGCTGAGGCCCTTAAAGAGCACAATTGGCCTTGCTTTCTCCATAGTGGACTTCCCTACATTGCTTCGCAAGCCAGGTATGCAGTGCTTCCCTCCAGGCACGTTGGTTGCCCGGTGATGTTGCATCAGTCGCAGATCCACTAAAGTGTAAAGCCCACCCGAACCCCCTCCTTACAAGGACTATGTATCTCATATTTGTATTATTCATTAATTTTGAACTAATCTTGATGGAGTCTATTCCAAGGGGTCTCCAATAATTATAATCCAGCCATACAACCAATTATAATTATTTTTTGATAAATAAAAATGACACACAAGTTAGATTAGGCTTCCAAATACACTTATATTCAGTTCCTGTTCATTTACTGCTATTATAATCCAAAGTTTTTTATGTTACAGAACAGAGTTGAGGGAAAATATTGATATTATTGTCCATGGCAATGAGAAAGTGTTTGTTGTTGTTTCATCCTCACTGCAGTTAGAACAGTCCAGCCGCCTGTTTCCGTTACCGTTGCAGCACCTGGCAGTAATGCCACCCTGCAGTGCTCCTTCTCTGCCAGAAAAAGCCTCAATATAACCAACCTCATCATAAACTGGCAGTATGGAGAGACGGTAGTCCACAGCTTTTATCAGGGTAAAGATCAGCTAGAGAGGCAGGAGAAGACCTACAGGGGACGGACACATCTGTTTGAAAAAGAATTACTGGAAGGAAATGCATCGCTGCTGTTAACCAGTCTGCAGCTAAATGATGAGGGCGAGTACACCTGCTATGTGAACAATGCACAGGAAAGTACAAGTGGAGACATAATGCTGTCACTGGCTGGTGAGTACACTTTGCACCCCTGAAAAATTCCTCATAATGTCTAGATTACTCCTCTTTCACCCCTTTATTCTGTACCAACAACTAGAATGATGGATTCTTCCATAATCCCATGCTTTACTATTCTAATTTGATTTCTTCTACTGGTCAGCTTGATCAGAAACAGAAAATGTGCAATCTACAAAGATTGTATAAAAATAAATCCATTCAATCCATCCATCCCCCCATCAAAGTGAACATTGCACATCAATGCACTTTGCCCTCGCACAAGACAAATATCTTAGAGGCATTAATTGTTTGGATGTCTGCTTTCTATCACCATCTCTATGTGTAAGTGTCTATAGGCCAGCTTTTACTCCTTTAATCTTTTCTTCTGTTTATTTTTCAGCTCCTTTTGATGAACCCCTCCTGTCTCTGCAGCCTACCTGTGACAGTGTCAATATCACTGTCACCTTGTCCAATGGTTATCCACAACCACAACTTAGATGGCATGACTCTTCTGGTAGAGACCTAGACCAGACGTATTCTTCAGTTCAGCTGGACTCTAGGGGGCGCTATCAGGTGTCCAGCACAATAAACTTTAGGTCAAACAGCATAGAGACAATCATCATGGAAATGAAGCTAGATGTTCTGAGTCAGACCATCACCCGTGCACTACTCTTACACCCTCCTCCAGACCCATGCCAAGGTTAGTTTGTGAATAGAGGCGATTAATATAGGACCTGGCCGATAGATGGGTTGTCTGATCCTATTTTCTGGAGAGAGGGAGACCGAGTTGAGACCAAGACCTAACTAGTCTGTTTTGGCCAACATTGCTTTAAGAGTAATGAGAGAAGCCCTCATGCCATTTATGCTCTTCATAAAACATAACTTTACTAAACAATGGGCCTCATTCATGACATGCGATCATGCGGTCATCTTGTTTTTCAGTGTCTTTATTAGTGAAGGGCAAATCTTTACTGGTTTTTGTTACACATTAATGTGGATTGTGTAACTATAAAGGAGTTTAGGGTACTTAATAGCTAAGAGTGGAAATATCTGCTGGATTTCTGTAGAAAGAGGACACGTCTTTAGAGATCATAAAGATTTATTAGCTGGGAGTGATGACTGACAAGTAAATTGACTTTATAGAGTATTTATACAACATTTTAGAGCCAGCTTTGAGAAAAGAGTTCACCAGATCCATGCTATTCCCAGACCTGTACAGGTGCTGTCTGTAGGTGGACGCCTTGGATACTGGAATGTTACAGTGGGTGATTGCCAACAGATCAGGAATTTTAGAGGCAGAAGTTGCAGGAGTTTTAGATGGCCTAATCTTTAATGCATTGCTATAGTAAGTTCCCCCACAGTGAGCAACAAATATATGAAACAAAAATAAAAGGCTGATCACATCATTCAATAAAACACTGTTATAGAATAGTTGTCCTCTATTTTGTAGAGATGTTGATGTTGTGATTTCTCAGGCCAAGGGCTGTCATATCTTATATTGTGGTTATTGGTAATTCAAAGGTGTGGATTATGATAAAGAAACATGCATGCGAACCCAATTCGCTAACCATTGGTATTTAGTAGCATACACTTGTTCCACTAGTAAATCTAGTATTTACACAATGTTCATGAATCTTGTGGAAAGTTCTTATACTGTACTCATAGTTTGCTCATGTTTTTAGAAAGGTTTTATGAATGAGGCCAATTGACTTCATCATGTTTTTCTAAATGTTCATCAAATTACCATAAATAAATATATTACAAATACAAATATGGCTGCATTTTTATCTAACTGGCTACAAACAAACACAAACAGCACTGGTTTTAAGTTGTTTGAGTATGGATCACATACAAACCCAATGGTCAAGTCCAAGAACAAATACTATGCACTATGCATATCAAATACAATACAGGCCTCACGTAATACATTTACATTTACATTTACATATACATTTACATTTACATTTACGGCATTTAGCACACGCTCTTATCCAGAGTGACTTACAAAGTGCTTTGCTATTTACCCAAGAAAAACCTCAGCTAGTTAGAATAGACCAATAATTCAAAGGATACCTCTAAGCTTTAGACATTATAAGACCTACAAAAGGGTTCTACTGTTATTATGAGTCAAAAGAACTCGTTTTCAGTATTAAATATAACACATTAAAATGTACACCAATCAGCAATAACATTAGTAGTATTAGGCACTAATACTGAGTAAGTCCCCCTTGTGCTGAGACATGTACTCCAAGACCTGTGTGGTATCTGTGGACCTCTGTGTTCTGTGGTATCTCCACCAAGACAGCAGCATACCTGCCTGATGTTTTTGGAGATGCTCTGACCCAGTCTCTAGCTATCACTATTTGACTGGCCCTTGTCAGTGTCTGACATTCTTATTATTTTCCATTTTGTCCTTACTTTTAACACAAACTTCAAGAACTGACTGATTACTTGTTGCTTAACGTATGCAACACTTTGACAGATGTCACTGTAGGTAAAGATAATTAGTATTTTTTACCAGGTGACACTTCACCTGTGCTTATGTTATGGCTGATTGGTGTATTTATTAAACCTTTCGACCTCCATGGAACTGCTGAATTGCACTGCTTTCCATGTAATTACTGAATAATAATCCATAGGATGTACTCAAAGTGTTCAAGATGCATCACCTTTATGTGATTCTGCTGAGAACTGAAGGTTATTTTGGACAACCGGACAAGCTTTTAAATGATATGTGCAGATGTTATCATGTTTTAGAATTTAAAACCTTAAAATCAGTTTAGTGTTTTCATTTACCGTTCACAGTGCCATGTCACTACATTCGACTAAGGTAGCTGAGAAAACACCAAACAGTTACTCCTGAAGTTGTATGTGCTTGATCACACCAAGAGTCCTTTCACTGGCATTCTTGTTAGTCCTGTGCTCACATTTGCTGAACAGGATTATTTCAGTTTTACAGTCGTCTGACCTGAAAAAAGGCCTAATATGGTTGTCAGATATGTGAAAACAACATTTGCAGAAGCTCACAGAACAATATGCGACTACATTTTACATAAATCACAAGAACACATTTAAACTACATTTTTATGAAAAATTTGATGTGTCAAACAGATTAGAAAAGGAAAACAAATATGGAGAGCTGTGATGCTGAGCAGTTTTTAATGTTTTCTTTCCAGAATGCTGCTTGATGTCCTCCACTTCAAGGAACAGGATACCCATGGGAATGTCCCTTTTGATGTTCTTTGGTACACTCTTGGTTCTACTGATAATATTTCTGAAGAAATGGATGCGAGGAGACCAAATGTAAATCAACCAAGTATTATGTACACCTACTTGATTTAAATGGATTCTACACTCACTGTCCATGTCATCAGGTCCATTTATGATGTGTAGGTTGATGATGGTTGAGGTATGATCTTTTTTGCTTAGTTGGTAGATTCTCTGCATTACTTGCAAACCTTCCTGGACTGTAGTCGAACAGTTTCTTTGATTAATTTCGTATTTCATCCTTCACTGACCAAGGCCCCCACGGTATCACCACTGAGCCCTATAAATAATACTGGTTATGTTTTGATATGTGTGTGGGAACAAAATGCTTGTTGTTGCAGGAAATGTCAGGGCCACAGCTGGGAATGCTAAGAATAGCCATAGGCTGACCACTGATTCAACTTTAGGCCAAAAATACTAAATAAAGTTTGGTAAAATAATCCTTTGCTAAGCACTCTAACTCGTAACAACCTTTCACCAATTATTTACTAATTAATGAATCTTAATCGCTGCCAGTTGAACTTCCTATAACAAGAACTATTAGCAGTGTTGGTGACTTGGGGTTCTGACCGTTGATTAACAAGGTAAAAGGAAGGCTAGCAAATTATACCAAGAATGAGTTGTACTACAACCTGTCAGTAGTTATGTTAATTATATTAATTTATTTTCAAGTTTCAAGTTTCAGGTTTATTATGTACATTTATGAGACAGGTATAGTCTGAGAGAGAGTGGAGCTAAATATGAATATGTATGTTTATGTCTATTCCTGTTGTATGTATGTAACTTGTTTATTGTTAAGTGCACTGAACTGAAAAAAGACAGGAGACAGAACAGGCAGTACATTGGTTTGTCATGATTTGACAGTATTCTACGTATGTTAAGAATGTTATAGCCTCTATGTTGTAGCCTCTTTTCATTGATGAATGGCACGAGATACAATATTATGCAGAAATAGATGTGCTACAGTTAGTAACTATAAACCTTCAAAGTGCAGCTCTAGGACTTCACGATTCATGTTTACTGAATTGTTACAAAGAAAACATGGGTTATGTATGATAGCAACTCAGACCAAGATCAACCTATACAACTACATCATATATGGTCCTTGACCAACAAGGACCAGTATACATAATATTTATTACAGACTATAAAGAAGGCGGTGTTAAAAACAAAAAATCAAACATTCATTATGAGACCTGGAGTGGCAAATGTGGCAATGACAACTACAAAATGATGGTCAATGAACTTTATGGGAAATGCTTGCTATGTGCAAATGGTGCAGTAAACATTATTGTGGTATAGCTGTTAGAAGACCATGAAGAGTGTCTAAAGATTTTTTTTTAAGGTAGCGCCCGGATATATACTGGCTTAAGCAGGGGAACACGTCTGGTACTGCAAGATCTGAGTCCCTGGCGGCGTAGTGTGTTACTGACGGTAGCCTTTGTAACGTTGGTCCCAGCTTTCTGCAGGTCATTTACTAGGTCCCCCTGTGTGGTTCTGGGATTTTTGCTTACCGTTCTTGTGATCATTTTGACCCCACGGGCTGAGATCTTGCGTGGAGCCCCTGATCGAGGGAGATTAGCAGTGGTCTTGTAGGTCTTCCATTTTCTGATTATTGCTCCTACAGTAGATTTCTTCACACCAAGCTGCTTGCCTGCTGCAGGTCTACAATTTTGTTTCTGGTGTCCTTCGACAGCTCTTTGGTCTTCACCATAGTAGAGTTTGGAGTGTGACTGTTTGAGGTTGTGGGCAGGTGTCTTTTATACTGTTAACGAGTTCAAACAGGTGCCATTAATACAGGTAATGAGTGGAGGACAGAGAAGCCTCTTAAAGAAGAAGTTACAGGTCTGTGACAGCCAGAAATCTTATAATCTTATAATCTTATATTATTATTGTCATGTATGTTATTTGTATTTCATCCTCTTAATAAATAAACTTTTTGAAAATAGTTCTGTGTATGTTTTTTTCCAAGCACTTTAGTAATACTATGCTAATACTGAGTCAAGCCTTCTTTTGCTCCAAAAACAGCCTCAGTTCTGTGTGGCATGGTTTTCACATGATGTTGTGAGGTGTTTTTGGAAGGACTTCTCTTGAAAGGAGACTTGTGACAACTGTCTTTCAGTTGCAATTATGAATAATTTTATTACAATTAAAAGTACAGTGTGAAGAGAGTCAATTCTCTGTGCCCCTCTGCTCTCTCTCCCTAGACAACGAAAAACCTCACATTTTATACCCTAGAACACGTAATATATTGTACATTTCCCATATGTGGGATGTCAATCATCTAGCCCAAGTGTAATCACTCATTTCCACCTCAACACATACTTAAACTGTTGGAAACTTTGAGTGACAGTTTCACTTTTTACTCATTAGTGTTTGTTTTATCTGTGATCTGAAATATTTTCGGTTAAACAGTTTTTCTGCTTCTTGTTTTCCTGTGACACTCATTAGATCCTGTACCTGGCACATGCTTAAGCAAAAATATTTTCTCATCTGTGGCACTATTTAAACCTCCTGTTAATCCCAAGCATCACCCATTCACATAGGCTCGCTATTTCACCTACTCTTCAGAAGGAATCACTGTGAGAATATCACTATAATGGTGTAATAAACTATGTTAATGTGTAATTTATTCTACATGCATCGTGAGGGGCTGAGTTAGTTACGCACTGTCTTTAATATTAAAATACATTAAAGCTATTCTTTTGTTGCAGACATGGGGCCGCAATCATTTCTACTGTTTTGGCATGTTGACAGTAACAGGTAAGCTGATAAGCTATTAGCTTTGAGACATGGTTACTTTCACCTGGAATTCGTGTGCATTTTTAATTTCTCATATTTGGGATTAGTAGGACCTAACAACTATAAAAACTAAACATAGTCTTTGTTGAGGAAGTCATGGTTATATGAATTTTGCTGATTTGCTGTATCTGAGGTGGAGGCCTCTAAATCTCTCTCTGGTTCACTGAAGTGTGAAGTTTTCCCTGCAAACCCAAAATATGCATGGTCTATTAAACCACTCAGACAGCAGAAAGGCCCCATAACCATGTCAGTGGGGGCTCTCTTCAGGCCATATACATTTATGGTGGGGATACAAGGTATGGCTACAGCACAACAGGAGTGTGCAAGACAGGTAGGAATTTCTATTTACAATAATTGTTATACCTTTGAACTAATGTAGAGCTTAAAATAATTATTGTCCGACCACCCTATTTGTACCACCCCACCAGCTGATTCTTGCTAAAAAAGTGTTGGGCCACTGGGGATCCTCATTACCAAACTTTTGATGGTAAACGGTTTGGTGCACCTGCACCTATACCATGTCTGCACGTATTGCAGAAAATGCTTTATATTTTAGAGTCAAAAAATGAAACATAAAAAACTGGTCACTGGTTGGACAAATTGCAGATACAGTGCTTCTGTACCATTTCCAGGTGAAAGTTGAGATCACACCCCTGCCCATATCTCTGGCAGGAGGGAAGTTAAAAGTGGTGCAAAGGGGGTGGAACGTGTTGATAACAAAAACTTGTGCTTGGGCTGGAGGTGAAGTACGATTGGAACATGATACTCTACATCACGGTCCCAAGCACCCATTCTGGCCCCCTGGGTGGCCTTTGTGGGCTGATTGTGGTGCAGAAGCGGACTGGACTTTCTGCACAGGATCCGAGGCAGACTGGAACGCTGATACAGAGTCAGCGGCGGATGGTAACGCCGGCACAGAGTCAAAGCCAGATGGAACCACCGGCACAGATTCAAAAGCGGACAGAACTGCCAGTACTGAAGCAGATCGCTTGGGAGTCGACAATGGAGCAGACAAAGGTAACGGGTTGTGCTGGCACAGGAACTGAAGAGGCGGTGGGTGCCACTAGCACAGAAACGGAAGCTGGCGCTGCTAGCACAGGAACGGAGGTGGTGGGCACTACTGGCACTGTAGCTGAAGCGGCGGGCTCTGCTGGCACTGGCGGTGGGTACCTCTGGCACAAGAACGGTGGACACCGCCAATCACAGAAGCAGAGGTGGTGAAGCCAATGTTGGAGCAGAGGCGATGGGCACCGCTGTCACAGAAGCTGGCGGCCTGGGCGCAGACACTAAAACTGGGCCTTGGGCGCAGTCACTGGAGCCAGGATGGACTTTTATTTATAGAAACCTAGTTTGACACTTTTTGGTCACTGGGCTGAACCTGCAATAATGAACAAGACTGTTTAGTTTAGCCTACAGATGATGAATGAATCGAATTAAATTAGAATAATGTTTACAATCATTTGTTTGATAAAAACAATTTAACAGGTCATTTAAACAGGATTTAAATGGCCATCAAGGCTTTACCTCAAATATACTTTAATATAGTGAGTAAAGATATGATTTGTTGTGTTTGTTGTGTTTGTAGAGAAACAAAGACCACTCTGACTGTGGCTCAGTTGTGACAGAGTGAGAGAGTTACAGTGGCACCCGAATGCCATCCTTAGAGAATGGGGGAGGGAGGAAGAGAGGTCACATCCTAAAATGAAAGATTTGACTCCAGTAACTCTGTTTCTCACTCCAAACACCCATTATTGTATAATAGGAAGAGAATGTTTGTTTGTAACAGAGGATCTGTTTGTTTGGATATTTACAAACTCTGCTGACACTGATCACTCACACACTCGCACATTTGAGCAGAGCAGTACCCATGCACTGAATGGCTGCAATGGGATAAAATCTGAGGAAAAAATGTGATTTTAGCGGTGGATTTTAGCTAGGGTAAGTATTGATAGACATGTCTGTGGATTTCTCTGATGCTGAGTTATGAAGCCTAGAATAATGGCATGTATTTGCCCCCAAAGCATGGCCATTGGGCTATAAGTATTAAGGAACACCCATACATTGTGCAGAAAGAATCATATGCGAAGGTACATTAAAGGTTCATTAAAATGTCCACAAATTTCTCATGCAACCAAGGTTTTTAGGGCATTTAAAGTGGTTCTTTTCAGCCATTGATGAACCTTTTTAAAAGACTGTTATAATAATGTAATCAATGTAACATACATATCATTTAAGCTTCAGTGGCCTCCAGGGAATGTACAGTTTGATACTCAGAACAATTATGTCTGTTATTACGTGAACTTCACCTGCAGATTTAACTATCTGTAGATATGACTATCTACCTGGCAATACAGTGTTGATGAGCCCCTAAAATACAGACGATGCTTTACATAATCCGAATGGCATAGCCGGGAACTCAAACACTATGGGTGCGAAAAGTAGTTTTCCATTGTTTCCTTCTTTAATCCTAACCAAGTTGTAAGTTAAGATCCAATTTGGTTTACAAGCTGTTCTATGACTACATTAACCAGTGGCAAGATACGAATAAGGTGACCTGGTTCAATCCAGTATAATCAATGCAGGGTCTTAAACCCCCATCTTTCATTTTCACAAAGAAAAACTTTAAAGCTGCTGGAGATGTGGAGGGATGAATGAAACAATGGAATAATCTGTCCAAAATAAAGAAATGTTTTCTGAATGAAAAGCCAGTGCAAAGCCATGGGTAAAAACAAGGATTTTGCGCCCATACCCAGAGTAAGAACTTTAGTAGTAACCCCCACACGCTTTCTCATGAATGATGCCTTATGCCTGTGTGGGCAAACCTGGTATTTAACAGCACACAACTGTAAAATGCACCTTAAAAACAATGTAAACATAAATCTACTCCATTATCAAAAAGAATACCTGAATGAATTATTTACTTTTCCAGACATCAACATTTAATGTTCAAATATATAATTCATCTTCTCTTTTTAATTCCATAGACCCTGAACACTTGTTGTTTGTGCCAGCTGCTCTGGCTGCCCTATTATTTGAAACTATTGTATCAGTGGCCCTATTGTATATCATAAAAAGATATGTGGTTTAAACTGATGGTTCTGGCACATCAGTGATGAAAGCTGCAGTACTGAATTCCTGTTGCAGTTCTCTCAGTTTCACACAATACTTTCAGTTTTATTTATTTTTACACACTCCAGATGGCTTAACTGTCATGCTGAAATAGTTACACTGCCAACAGCCAGTCAAGATCAGGGTGTGAAAGATACAGCTATCTTTTTCTTTCTAATTTCAGAAAGAAGTAGTCCTCGTCTATCAAGTACACACAGAAGCTGCTAAAAGCAGAATATACCCTAGTGCTGGAATCAAGCCATGGCTCTAGATCTCTGTCTAAGTTACAAGTAAAGATGCCATCTTTTTCCTTCGTATCTTAGGCTTTGATAATATCTGATCATCTTAAACCCAGTGGTGAACCATGAAAGAGCTAGACCTTCTGTAAGCAATTTTAAAACACTACCAGAAAATGAGGGGTAAAGCATATTGTGACAATGTTAATTTCTGCAAGAACACTAATGGGAGCAACAAGTGCTAAGCTAATGGCAACAGCATTAACATTTTTAGACAATTAAACACAGTTAAACAGGTATTATATATGGATAATTGGTCCAGATAAAAAGATTTTGTTTAAATATAACAGACAAATTAATATATGTGCTGACTCCTATGATAAACAGCCCTGGCCCAGAGCTGCTTTCAATTTCTATTAACTGACTAAAACCCATTGACTCCTTGGCTGGTTAATTATGGTCCTTGTCTATTTCCATAATTAATATACACTGGTTAAAAAAATAAATGAAACACTGTAACAAAAAAACAAAACAATATAACTCCAAGTCAATCACACTTCTGTGAAGTCAACCTATCCAGTTAGGAAGGTACACTAATTGTGAATCAATTTCCCCTGCTGTTGTGCAAATGGAACAGACAACAAGAAGAAAAGAGAGGCAATGAGCAATGACTAGAAATGGTAAGACGAGAAATTGAATATTTTTGAGTTCCTATCAGAAGACCCTGAAAAAACCCACACACATGCCCAGTCCACCACTGCCCTGTGGGATAGTGGGTCCACCAATTGTAGTGCAGTCTCTGATTTCACAAAAGCTCTACAGTGGACCTTTGACAGACCCATATGAGGCGCTGAGGTCGTCCCTGCCCTCCTGAACTTGCGGCAGGGCTCCCTCTGTGTTGCCAATTATACCACCACACAGGCCTGCCCAAGTCCAGTGGCCAGCCAGTGATATTAGTGGTAGTGGACAGGTGCTAGATTCATCAGCTTTCACAAGCTTCCCTCGGCCGCAAAGACAGCCCAAATCATCCTATACCAAGTTGTGTGGTACCATGGTCTACCCACAGACCTGATTTCTGACAGAGGGTCCACGTTTGAATGGCTTTCTGTTCCTCCCTAGGGGCCTCCGTCAATCTTTCTTCCTGGTTTCATTCCCAGTCTAATAGCCAGTATAATGGTCATTGGGCATGTCCTATTTTTGAGTGCCAGTTTGCTTATCCGCCTCCTTTGTCCCCTGATCAAGAAGCCCAGGTGGCTATCTTGTCAGCTAACAGCATATTACGTCGGTGCAGCATGTAACCAGGCACTCATGTTTCAAGAACATAAGTATGGGCGTTTCATATCAAAGTCTGCTCTTTACTACATAGGTTTATGAAAGTGTGTCATGTTCCAAACAAATGATATTCATGAGAACCTCAGAAAAAGAGTAACCAAAGCACTCCAGACTAGAAGAAGTTATGAAACCAGTTTGATCTTTGTTATACAGTGAGGCAGATGATATGCAAGGCAACATCTAAGGACCTAAAAGCTCAATATAATTGAGTAACACCAATTTTCATGAGTCTATCAGCAGACCATGATATTTAATATTGGAAATTACCTGTATCTGCAATCAAGCACTCGTTGTTATCAACTAAATTTCACTAGCTAACTAAGCTAAAGTTTATTCGCTTGAACATTTGGCCAAATTGACCATCATATGTGTTTTATTTAAAGCTATACACTTTATATATATATAAAACATTTGGACATATAGTGTACATGCAGAGTAATATATAAGTTACTCTGCATGTACACTATATGTCCAAATGTTTGTGGACAGTCCTTCTAGTTGTACCCATTCTGGAACTTGACAGCTTGATTAAGCCAACTGCTTTTCTGTATTCTGAGTTATTTTCAATTCAACACAATGAATGTAATTTGACTAGGGGTGCCCGAACCTTTGCACACGATACTATATGAAACACTTAAAAAACTTTTTTAAACCATATGGTAAACAACAATGCAGTTTAACAATTGAATATAATGATTTCAAATTTTATAGGGAAGCACCGCTATATTTAACAGTTGGCAAGAGAAAGTATAGGGACAGATTCAAGCACAAGAACACAGGATTGCAGAACACAAAAAAAAATTACAAAAGTAACTATCAATAATATGTTTTTTTTTTAATTATTAAAATATCTAAATAAAATGCATAAATAAAAAAAATAGTCAATAATAGTATATCTTTTGTAAATTAGCAGTGCCTGGCTATTCTAAGTTGTCCTTTCAATGACAAATGAGGCCAGGACAGCTGTGAAGATTCATGAGCAGGATTTTATAAGAACAGCAATATTGCTTGATGTCAACAGCATTTTAGGCACTGCAGCAGGCACCCATTTTTTCTTCTTCCAGCTCTGAGGGAGTTTTTCCTTGCCACTGTCGCCGTTGGCTTGCTCACGGGGGTCTTTGATCCTTCATGTTATTTCTTCTTTCTTCTCTGTCTCTGTCATTTATTTATAAGTACTAATTATGTAAAGCTGCTTTGTGATGACAACAGTTGTAAAAAGCACTATACAAATAAATTTGACTTGACTTGACTTGATTAAGATCCAGTACTGAATAGTGAGTTCAGGTGTGATTGCGTTGATACTTTAGGCAGGCAGCATGTACCACATGCCACCACCAGGCCCACCTGTGTATACATACACAGCCAAACAACACTTCACCATCACACCTTTGTAGAGGGGTGAATGGTAATAGTGGGTATGGAGAGAGATAAGAAAACTGGGAGAAAGAAAATGATTTAAGTTGTGAACAGCATAGAAAAGCAAAAGAGAAAAGAAAAGTAGGATGCAGCAAAGCAAAACAAAAGCATATCCAGTTTGAAACCCAGCAGTCACAGTGTCTCACCAAGCACAAGCTTAACCTTACATTTTTACTTTATTATTACACTTATAATATAAAACCTCAAAATAAGTACATATATATATATATATATATATATATATATATATATATATTTTTTTTTTTTTTTTTTTTTTTTTTTTTTCTTTTTTTTTTTTTTTTACAATTATCAAGGTTAAACTAAACAGCCTAGACTTGAAGGTTGAGACTGTGTCTGAGTCCTGAACATTATCTGGAAGGTTATTCCAGAGTTGGGGGGCTTTATAAGAAAAGGCTTTCTGATTTCTGGGAACTATTAAGGGAAAAAAACAGCACCCTGTGATCTAAGTGTTCTTGGTGGTTCAAAATATGTAATAAGATCTTGCAATTACTCAGAAGCGAGGCCATATAGGGCTTTGTATGTCAACAGTGGTCAAGTGGGTTTTATTGTCATTTCAACTACATACAGAGAAGAAGCTATTGCAGAGTCTGGTCGTGTTGGACCGGATGCTGCGGTACCTTCTTCCTGATGGCAGGAGGGAGAACAGTCTGTGTGAAGGGTGGGTGGAGTCATCCACAATGCTGGTTGCTTTGCCGATGCAGCGGGCAGTGTAAATGTCCATAACGGAGGGGAGAGAGACTCAGATGATCCTCTCAGCTGTCCTCACAATGCGTTGGAGGGTCTTGCGGTCAGAGGCTGTGCAGGTCCCAAACCAGGCAGTGATGCAGCTGCTTAGGATGCTCTATATGGTCCCCCTATAGAAGAGGGTGAGGATGGGTGGAGGGAGACCTTTCTTAGCTTCCGGAGGAAGTAGAGATGCTGCTGGGCTTTCTTGGCTGTAGAGGTGGTGTTCAGGGACCAGGTGAGGTTCTCCACTAGGTGGACACCAAGGAACTTGGTGCTCTTAACAATCTCCACAGAGGAGCCGTTGATGTTGAGCGGAGATTGGTCTTGTCTTGTTTTCCTGAAGTCAACAACCATTTCCTTGGTCTTCTCTACATTCCAGTGAAGGTTGTTGACTGTACACCAGTCTGTCAGCTGCCGCACCTCCTCTGTATGCTGACTCTGCTGGCCTTTGCTGATGAGACCCAGCACAGTTGTATCATTGGCGAACTTTATGATGCTGTTAGAACTGTGTTTCGCAACACAGTCATGAGTCAGCAGGGTGAACAGCAGAGGACTCAGTACACTGCCCTGGGGTGCCCCAGTGTTCATTGTGATGGTGCTGGAGCTGCTGTCCCCGAACCGGACTAACTGGGGCCTCCCTGTCAGGAAGTCCAGGATCCAGTTGCAGAGGAGGGTGTTGAGGCCCAGCAGGCTTAACTTCCTGGTGAGATTCTGTGGGATGATGGTGTTGAATGCTGAACTGAAGTCTATGAACAGCATTCTGACGTAGGTGTCCTTCTTCTCCAGGTGGGTAAGGGAGAGATGAAGAGTGGTGGTGATGGCATCGTCAGTGGAGCGGTTGGGATGATATGCAAATTGCAGGGGGTCCAATGAAGAGGGCAGTTGGGTCTTGATGTTCCTCATGACTAGCCTCTCGAAGCACTTCATGATGATGGGCTTGAGAGCTACGGGACGGTAGTCATTGAGGCAGGACACCGTGGACTTCTTCGGCACGGGGATGATGGTGGTGGTCTTGAGGCACGTTGGGACAGTGGAGCTGCGCAGGGAGACGTTGAAGATAGCCGTGAGGACATCTGTCAATTGGTCTGCACACTTTCTGAGCACTCTGCCGGGGATATTGTCTGGTCCTGGAGCTTTCTGTGGGTTGACTCTGCACAGAGTTTTCCTCACATCCACTGCAGTCAGACACAACACCTGTTCGTCTGGCTTGGGTGTGATCTTGCTCACCAACGTGTTGTTCTGTGCCTCAAACCGTGCATAAAAGTCGTTCAGGGCATCGGGGAGGAAGGCATCACTGTCACAGGACGGTGGCATCGTCCTGTAGTTTGTGATTTCCTGGATGCCCTGCCACATGCGCCGCGTGTCACCCGTGTCCTTGAAGTGGCTGTGGATTCTCTGGGCGTGTGTGCACTTTGCCTCTCGGATGGTTCGTGACAATTTGGCTCTTGCTTTCCTCAGGGCCACCTTGTCACCCACTCTGAAGGCCGAGTCACGGGTCCTCAGTAGCGCACGCACCTCAGGAGTCATCCATAGCTTCTGGTTTGGGCGTGTGGTGATGGTCTTGGAGACAGTGACATCATCAATGAACAGTCCGTCTGGATGTCTGGTCTGCAGATCGCTGATGGCCCCGTGCAGTGCCTCCTTAGCATTAGCATTAGCACTAGCGCTAGATGGTATGAACATGGCGGCTATCAGCATGGCGGAGAACTCCCGTACTAAATAAAAAGGTCTGCACTTGACTATGATGAACTCCACCAGCGGAGAGCAGTGCTTGGCGACAGTCACAGCGTTGTTACACCATTCCGTGTTGATGTAAACACACACGCCTCCACCGCGGGTCTTCCCGGACAGAGCCGCTTCTATCCGCTCTGAACGAGGCTAGCCCGTCTAGCTGAATGGCGCTGTCTAGAATGTTGTCGCTAAGCCACGATTCCACAAAGACTAAAGCACAGCAGTCTCTGAACGCATGCTGGGTCGTTCGCATCTGCATAACAATGGAAGTTAACACAATGTTTGCTTATAACTGAGTCCAGTGGTTACATGTATAATGTGAATAATAATGATCTCAAAATACATCCTTATACTCCATATCTCACTTTTGTGTAATTTGAAGATAAATCTATTACTTTTACATACTGAAAATGAATCACGATAAGGCTAGATTCCAATCATGTTCTTTAACCTGTCTAAGATAATAGTATGATCTATCATATCAAAAGATGCACTGAGGTCGAGTAGGACTAACAAGGATACGCAGCCTTGATCAGTGCTATGATGGGGTATTTAAGGGTTTTGGGTACATGCCCTAAGCTAAGGGACGAATTAACTATTGTTAAAAGAGGTCATAATTGGTAAAAAAGGTATAATTGGTTCTTTTTAATATTCTTGAGGGAATTGAGTCGAGTGTACAGGTTCTACAATTTGCTGTGGAAATATTTTTTCTAATTCTGGCTGCGGAAGTGGGTAGAAGGCTTCCAGCCTTTGTTCTACAACTAAGTTATGCTCTAAATCAGCTATTCCAGGTGATAAACTTGTTCAATTTAATAAGGAGAGTTGGATTTATTGACTAATATTCTATTATTGAAAAAAGTCAAAACAGTACTGGTTCAGGTAGCTGGAATCTAGGGTTCAGTTCCTGCCTTAAAATTACAGTAAAAAGTATCCTGGGACTGTTTTTGTTATTCTTAATCAGTGCAAATATGCTGAGTGAGCTTTAATTATTGCCTTTCTATACTCAATAAGGCTGTCCTTCCAGGAGACCTCTATTTCATTTCTGCTCTGATTTTAAGGTCACTTCCCCACTTAATCACTGTCCCACGGTGTAAGCTTTTTTTTGCTTTGTCATTTTACATTTCATTGGTGCTACCTTGTCTAATGTAGATTAAAGGGTATTTTCTAGACCGTTAGTTAATCTATCTAGCTCCATAGCTAGTAAACTAAGGTTGATAGGTTTAAATGGTTTTCAGTAAATTGTTGGGTGGTGATTGGGGTTATTGAGCACTAGACAGTGGTGAGGGAACAACACTGGGTGAGTTTTTTCTATCCATGAGATATAACTGATGAAATGGTGAGTGTTAAGACAAATCTGTTTATCTTCTAACACTACTGGAGTAACTAGATCAACACTAAAACAGAGTGACATTTCTAACATGTTAGTTTTCTTTCAGAAACCTTCACTTCACATGTACCCTTGCACCCTAATTGCCCCTACTCCTATTACAACAGTTACAGACATTCCACATCATCTAGAATTTGTGGAAATCTCCACAAAATCTCCACAATCTCCTCTCTTTATAACATATATCTGATACCTGTGAATTATATACAAACCCTGAAAAATTATTAGAGAGGGTAGGAGCAAAGACAGAGAGTGTTATCAGTGTTTCGTGTGGGTGGGATTTACAGCTGCCCCCCCCCCCCCTATTTCCATGTTCATCACTTCAATTTAGTCCTGCAGCTCCATGGCAGACTGCTCCAAAACAGAGAATATGAACACAACACACCCCAGTCTACAATAAAGTGTCTATTTAAAACTTCACCTGCCTAATGCTAAGAGGACTCTGAAAAAAAATCTCTGAAGGTGTCCAGTGGTATCTGGCACTAAGATCCTTTAAATCCTGTAAGTTGTGAGGTAGGGGCCTCCATGGATTACATAAATGAGACTCCATGACTCTGTCACAGTTCAGCGGTTATCCTTACTGTTCACTTTCTGCCTAACATATCTGACCCCTTGACAGATGCCACTGTAAATCAAGATAATCAGTGTTAACTTCACCTGTTAGTAGCACTAATGTTATGTTAGATCTGTTTATTTTGTTACCTCTCAACATCCATGGAAATGCTGGATTGCTTGTAATAACTGAATACTAGTAATTACTAGTATTTAAGAGGCATTAACTTTATGATTCTACTGTTTGGATGGTCTAAAATGTGATCAGTGAGAACTAAAGGTTCTTTTGGACAACTGCACAAGCTTTTAAATGCTATCAGCTAATGATATCATGTGTCAGAAGTGCCTTAAACCATTTCGTGACTTTTTTTATTGGTTGGGTCACACATACAGCTACATCATTTACAGTTCACAGTGCCATGACACTACATTTGACTAAGGTTTGACCAAATGAGTACTCTTGGACGAGTTTACACTACATCACACCATAAAATGTCTTAAATCCTGTGTTCACATTTGCTGAACACAATTATTTGAGTTTCACAGTCACCTGACTTAACGTAACGACCTAACGTGGTTGCCAATAGGCAAATGTAAAAAAAAAAAACATTTGCAGAAGCTCTCAAGAAGGTAGTCTCCCAAACAACTATCATCTCCTTACATAAATCACAAGAACAAGTTTAAACAAGATCTTCATGAAAGATAATGATGTGTTCAAGCTGTCAAACACTGTGAGCTGTGAGGCTGAACAGTTTTTAATGTTTTCTTTACAGAATGCTGCACACTGTCCCCCATTTCAAGCCCATGGGAATGTCACACTTGATGATCATTGTTACATTCATTAACCTGGTATTATTTATAAAGAAATGGAAGAAAAGGCCTCCCGGTGAATGTAAGGAAGTAAGGGACAGTCAACTGTAGAAGTTTGCCCAGTTAATAAGCATGTGTATCTGAAAATCCAAATGTAACCAATAATGAATTCATCTTAATCCCTGCCAACTGACCTGCATTTAACAGGAACTATTAGCACATTGATGTAAATAATCCGGCCCTAAAATAGAGCCTTGAAAAATTCCATTTTCTCATTTATCTCAAAAGCCTTTATTCTCACTTTTGTATCATTTGAGGATACATCATTTACCTTCACAAATGGATAATGTTCAATTATATATGGTTTGAACCATGACTGGGCTGTTCCTGCTATTCCAACCATGTTCTCTAAATTTACTAAGATGCTATTGTTGAATATTGTATTAAAAGCTGTGTTGAGATCTGAAATGACAACTGAAAAGTTGGAACTATCCATAGAGGAGGCTGGTATGACAACAAGCTGCAGCAGAACTCCATGTGGTTTTGCTTCTTGTGGGGGCTCCAGAACCAGTTTGAAGCTCGGTAGAGGAGTATGGTATTAATCTTCAACACGAATCTCACTGAACACGTCTAAAAGACTTGGTTGCTTTCTCTTGTAAAACATGGCGTTGTAGCTCATTTTTGTTTTGACTTGTAAACTTACCTCTAACCAATGTACTGCAACATGATGAATGAAATTGGAATCACAATGGAAAAAAGGCGACACCTGTCACATCCTCCTAATTACTAATTATGTAAAGCTGCTTTGTGACGACAACAGTTGTAAAAAGCGCTGTACAAATAAATTTGACTTGACTTGACTCTCTCAGTCCCAACATGAGATCAAAAGTTATTCTTATAACAAAACAGATGAAAAACATTAGAAAACAAGTGAATATTTTTTTTAAAAATTGAAAAATAAAATCAGGTTTGGGATTTAATCAAATTTATTTACAAATGATATTTATTCAACATCTCTCACACACACTGCACTAAATCCAGTTAACCAGGACGTATTTACTCTCTTGATAATGCAGCATTCAGGTAACTTGTGCTTTATAAGTGCTGATGAAATCCATAATATTCTCAGAAAAAAAACATTTAGATGTAGTATATCATCATAAAGGTAAAACACATCCTTTTGTTTGTATACATAAAGTACTATTAAAGGAATCCACTCCATTGATTATGTAACTATGCCTGATGAGAACTAAGACTATTGAAGATTATTATATAAGACACTATTATAAAATATTATTGTTTAGTTTATTACTGAGTTTGGGCAGTTCTAGAATCTTTAAAAAATATATTTACTTAGAAAATTGTTTGTGTTGACGTGTTCAATACTTATTCCACCTGCTGTATAGGTACTTTTGAAAAGTGTTTGACTCTCCTTTTAGTTTGATTTTGGTTGTGAAGAAGGGACAACAAAGAATTAATTTACTGCAGAAGCTGAAGGAAATGATATCATATCGTCCAAAACCTTTCTACATACAGTAAATTAGAGAAGGAAACACTAGGTAACAACTCTTTTTTTTGGGTGGGCGGGGGGGTGTGTTTTGATATGAAAAAAGCTTACATATTATGTTCACTGCTTGCCGCAATCACTGGTCGCAACAAACCAATGGCACTTATTAATGTGTTATTAATTATGTCTTTGGGAGTGACCAGTGGGTACATGATATCATAACTAAAATATACAGTTAAAATCTACAATAAATGTAATAAAACTTTAAGATTTATTAAAGGTTATAGAAGAAAAATACATTAAATATTGTTTGATTTAGAAAGATCTTTCCTGGAACCTTTGGGATCAAAGAACTGTAAATAATCTTTATGAAACAAGAAAAAGAAAAATGGTTTCCTGAGAATATTACAGAAATGTGTCAGACAATGTAAAATATTTTAGTGCAGCTGGAAGGTTTTTGAAATAATGTGTTAAAAATCCTTCTTTAATTATTTATTGATTTCAGAATAGCTGCATTAAATAGTGTAAAAATGACAGACTGCCTGTGTGAAAACAGCAGATCTCATGTATCTAGCGCACTGAACTGAAAATAGTTAGGAGGCAGTATGACTTATTGTTATATGACTTAATGTTATATGTTGAAAATATTCAGTAGATTGTGGATTGTTTATAACACCTACATCATTGTCAGAGAGGAACTGATACGAATTTGCAGAAACATTCGTGCTACAGTTAGTAACTATAAACCTTTAAAGTGCATCTACTGTAGCTGTATCTATGGCTGCACAATTTTGTTTACTAAATTGTTACATAGAACAAATGTACACACATGGACAACATTGTTGGTACCCCTCGGTTAATGAAAGAAAAACCCACAATGGTCACAGAAATAACTCGAATCTGACTAAAGTAATAATAAATAAAAATTCTATGAAAATGAACAAATGAAAATCTGACATTGATTTTGAACCATGCTTCAACAGAATTATTTTAAAAAGTAAACTCATTAAACAGGCCTGGACAAAAATGTTGGTACCCCTGAAAATAATGTGACCAAAGGGACATGTTAAATCAAGGTGTGTCCACTAATTAGCATCACAGGTGTCTACAATCTTGTAATCAGTCAATGGGCCTATAAATAGGGCTACAGGTAGTCACTGTGCTGTTTGGTGACACTGTGTGTACCACACTCAACATGGACAAGAGGAAGCGAAGGAAAGAGTTGTCTCAGGAGATTAGAAAGAAAATGATAGACAATCATGTTAAAGGTAAAGGTTAAAAGACCATCTCCAGGCAGCATGGTGTTCCTGTGACTACAGTTACACATATTATTCAGAAATCTAAGATCCATGGGACTGTAGCCAACCTCCCTGGACGTGGCCACAGGAGGAAAATTGATGAGAGATGGATAAAGAGATGGATAAGGCATGTTGAGGCATGGTTGAAAAGCAATGACTGACTGTCATTGGTTAATATTCTTAGCATTTTTGTTTATTATTACTTTTGTCAGATTATTTCTGTGACCATTGTGGGTTTTTCTTTCATTAACCGAGGGGTACCAACAATTTTGTCCATGTGTGTATCAGGTGTATTAGCAACTCATGGATCAACATAAATAGCAACAATCATACACTGATTAGCCATAACATTAGAAATTAATGAGTAAGCCTTCTTACTAAAATAGAGTAAGCCTTCATGACATGACCATTCGAGGCATGGACTCTAGTGCCTTGACCCTGTCGCCAGTAGGTACTGACCACTACATTCCACTTTTGGTAGGTACTGACCACTGCATACCAGAAACACCCCACAAGATCTAACTTATGTTTTGGATATGTTCTAAGCCAGTCATCTAGCTAAGACAATCTGGTTCTTGTCAAAGTGTCTCAGATCTTTATGCTTACCTATTTTTCCTGCTTTTAACACATCACCTTTTAAGAACTGACTATTCACTTGCTGACTAATATGGCCACCCCATGACAGATGCCAATGTGGATGAAGATAATCAATATTTTTCACTTCATATATCAATGGAGCTGCAGGGTTATTGTGTGACAGTGACGACACAGTCATACATAAATGTTTAATATTTAAAAGTATTTCAATATAATGTAATGTAATAAACAAATCATGAATGACATTATAATATGCAAAGCATGCACAACCAGGGTGTTTGTCTGATCATATTTAGCACCAGAAAGTGGATTAACATTTCCAGGTTGCTTAAGAACAGGCTAAAAACAACAGTGTCTAAAACATCCATAGCACCTCAAACAATTTGACTCGTCATTCAGGCTCAAGCAAAGACAAGATAAATATGTGTGTGTAAACCTTATTTTGGCAACCAGCCCAATGACATACATTTGCCCTCATCAAGTTATACCAGTAACTTGATGCTCCAAATCCTTTCCACCTCTACACATATTTGCTCGGTTGGAAATGTTGTGTCACAGTTCTACTTTTCCCTCATCAGTGTTTGTTTTATCTGTGATCTGAAATATTTTCTGTCAAACAGTTTTACTACTTTTTGTTTTCCTCTGACAAATGTACAAAGCAATAATTCTGTCCTTACAAATAGGGATATGACACTAATTAGATCCTGTTCCTGGTACATGCTTAAGCAAAAACATGCATATTTGTCTCATCTGCAGCACTATTTAAACCTCCTGTTAATCAGAGGCATCACCCATTCACAAAGGTTTGCAGGTATGTATGTATGCTACTTCACATACTCTTCAGATCGAACCACTGTGAAATGTAACTTATGAGAATATCACGAGAATTGTGTAGTACACAGTAGTAATATGTAATTTAAGAAAAACATGTTCTGATTCTGAATTAGTTATATAGTGTATTTAATATGTTTAAAACATCTTCTTTTGTTACAGACATGGGGCCGCAATCATTTCTACTTTATTTTGGCATCCTGACAGTAACAGGTAAGCTGATATGCTATTAGCTTTGAGACACGGTTAATTTAATTTCAAGAACGGGTATAATATTGTTATGTCACTGCTTATGCTATTTTAATCAAAATAACACAATATATAATATATGATATATAATAAAAGTGCAGAATGTACAATAAATACAACATATACAGAAAATAGTTATATGAACAAATACACATGTGAATATATTATGAAGGTTTTGTAAACTATTGTAAAATATGCATGTGAATATATTATTTATTAGAGGTATTGTAAAACTTGTGAATATATTAGATATGTTGTAAACATGATATACAGATGGAATAATTTACAGGTTAAATTACAATGGAAGGGTTGGATATGCGTATATTAAATATCTGACAGCACAGCTGTTTCTTTTACAGATGAATTTCCATTTTTTACCACAATTCAATTATGGGTTTTTTTTGTGTGTGTGGTTCTGTTTTTTGATTGTATTTTGGCCAAGAATGTCTACATATTGTAAAATGTGATTTACATTGTTTTAAATACTATATACATATTTTAAAGCATGCTAATATATATATATATATATATATATATATATATATATATATATATATATATATTTATTATTTATTATTATTGTTATTACACAATGAAAAATAATGGAACCACTTAACCATTTTAAAACCAATTGTCCATCTTCTGTAATTTTACTGGGACAATCTAACAATTCATGGCTTATAATATGTTATTCACGCATACCCTTCAAATGCAGTTTAACTGCCACCTTCAGGTCAATTTCTTGATAGGTGAAAATTTTATTTTACATTTCTAATGAACCTACATTTACACCAAAAGTGTATATGATAGTTAAAGGTCAGATAGTTGCCACCCCAACATTTACACTGAACATCAGAAAAAGCACAAGAGGCACATAGATTGAAAAAGTATGTTATTTATACAATTCAGATTTTGAAAGTGAGTAAAGTATGACGATAATAAGTATTAATGAAAGAAAGTAGTTCTAGACAAAAAGTAGGTTTTATGACAGTAACTTCTGAAGTGTTGTTTGTCGGATTATTTAAACTAGATGTTTTGATTGTAATGATTGGTAATCAATATAGGTATTATTCCTTTATAGAAACACAATTACAGACTAATTAATGCCCCTACTAATTAATAAACATATTTTTTCTCCAGCAGTCAGTGGATGTTCAATTGGCCGGGAGTTCATCACTGCTTTCATGCCTAATGATTTAAGCGGAAGTAGTCAAGCCGAACCCACACTTACCATCACAGCTCAGCAGTCTGTAGCTAATGTCCTGGTGGAGGTCAAGAGCCTTAACTTCAAACAGTCAGTGACAATAGAAAAAGACACCACCAAATCAATCACTCTACCAGACAAGACCGAGATTTCCCAAAATGGAATCTCTGCTAAGACAGTGCTAATTACATCTGACGCGGATATCACAGTGGTGACCTCTAATATCAAGCAATTTACTGGGGACAGCAGTGTGATCTTCCCCATTAGCCAGCTCGGTAGGAGCCATGTAGCTTTTACCCCAGACGGCGGTTACTTAAGCAAGACTGTCGCCATCGTCAATGGCAAGGAGGCAAACACAGTTGATGTTCTGCCGTATTCTGACCTGATGCTTAAAAGCAAAAAACACTTAAAACAAGGGGTCAAAGTAACTTTCACCTTGGCCCCTTATGAAGTCTATTTGCTTTGGAGTGATAAGACTCTGTCGGGAACCAGGATCGAATCAAAGCTTCCAGTGGCTGTGCTTGCAGGACATGAGTGCCTCATAATTGTTGACACCTGTGAGCATGTCTACGAGCAGCTGGTGCCAATAGAGGCCCTCTCCAATGAGTACTTGGTTCCTGCCATGCACTTGCTTATTGGAAAGGACACAGCCCATGTGGTTGCTGCTGAAGATAACACCGATGTGACTGTCTTTCACGGATCCATTCCTCAGCACAAGACCCTTCGGGCTGGAGAGCTTCTGGACGTCACAATTCAAATGCCGACTGTAATCCGAAGCAACAAAAAGATCATGGTTATGTATACCAGTAGTAACGTTCCCTATGATGAGTTCTTGACCAACATCATTCCTACTTCAGGGATGTCCAAATCATGGACAATTCATGCACTGGATAGCTACGAGAATACTGCAGTAATTGTCTCTGAGGTGGAGGCCTCTAAATCTCTCAATAGCTCACTGAAGTGGGAAGTGTTCCCTGCAAACACAAAATATTCATGGGCCATTAAACCACTCGGAAAGCAGAAAGGTCCCATAACCATGTCTGGGGACTTGCTTCAGGCTGTCTATGTTTTTGGTGGGAAGATAAGGCATGGTTACAGCACAACAGGAGTGTGCAACGCAGGTAGGAATTTAAAAAAAAAATCTTTTTTAATTATTTTAAAAAACCCAATACATTACATTTGAATTAATATAAAGAGCTTAAAATATTCTTGTCCTTTCAGCTCCTGTACCACCCCCACCTCCAGCTGATCCATGCGAAAATGTTAAATGCCGTGAGAGAGAGCAATGCCAGAAGGGCGTCTGTGTCCGAATTGAATCAGCGACATGTTGGGCCACTGGGGATCCTCATTACCAAACTTTTGATGGCAAACGGTTTGATTTCCAGGGCACCTGCACCTACACCATGTCTGTCACCACAAAGACGGAACGTGGACTTGTACCCTTCATTATTCTGGCAAAGAATAACCACAGAGGAAGCAACAAAGTGGCCTATGTGAGGACAGTTTCTGTCAATGTGTATGGCCAAACTGTGGTTGCCAGCAAACAAATAGGTGTGGTTGAGGTAAGAAAATTGAATTAATTTATTAGCTATTAAATCTGTTCTCACATATTCTTTGATTTGTAGATTTTTACACTCAATTTAATCAATGAAATACAAAACACTTCCCAATATAGTTATGTTTTGGTTGTGAGATATATATCACAAAAAATCATTTAAATACTTTAAAGAATGAAACATTAAAAAAGGGTCAGTGATATTTTGCTTCTGTGCCCTTTCCAGGTAAATGGTGAGATCACCCACCTGCCTATATCTCTGGCCGGAGGGAAGTTAAAAGTGGTGCAAAGTGGGTGGAACGCGTTAATAACAACAGACTTTGGGCTGGAGGTTAAGTATGATTGGAACACAAGGCTCTACATCACGGTCCCAAGCACCTATTCTGGTGCCCTGGGTGGCCTTTGTGGAAACTACAATGGTGACCATACAGATGAACATTTGGACCCCAAGGGAGCAAAACTCTCCACTATCCTGGAGTTTGCCAAGAGCTGGAAAGTTGCAGACAACGATTCATTCTGCCATGATGACTGTGAAGGGAAGTGCCTCAGCTGCCCTATGGAACTTCAAGAAAAGTACCGGGAAGAGAAGCACTGTGGTCTTATGGCAAAACCAAATGGGCCATTTGCAAACTGCCACAAAGTTGTGGATCCAGCGATATATGTGGATAACTGTGTATATGATGTGTGCATTAATAAAGGCATCAGAAGCTTCCTCTGTGACAACATGCGGGGCTATGCTGAAGCTTGTATGGCAGCTGGGGTGAAAATCGATGCAAGCTGGAGGGTGCTGTCTGATTGTCGTAAGTGATTCTGTAAGATTGATTGATGAAAATAGTTGTATGCTTTACAACCCTTAATAATATAAAGAAAACATGGTAGTTTGTTAAATTAGTGAGCACCATCCCTTAGAAAAGTTTACTCATGTAAATGTTTTTTTCCTGATTATTTTAATAGCATTGCAGTGCCCAGAAAACAGTCATTATGAACCCTGTGGAACAGCCTGTCCTGCCTCCTGTGGGGATCGAGATGCACCAACCAAATGTCAGAGTCCTTGTTTGGAGGGCTGCCAGTGCAATAATGGCTTTGTCCTGAGTGACAGCAAATGTGTACCACTGAAGGAGTGTGGCTGCACATACGAGGGCCGTTATTACCCTCCCGCTGATACATTCTGGGGTGACACGACCTGCACCAAGAAGTGCTCCTGTAATTCCGCAACCGGACAGGTCAAGTGCACAACCACAAAGTGCAAGGGATCTGAAGTGTGTGACATCCGGAATGGTATAAGAGATTGCTACCCGCAATCCTATGGCTTTTGTCGGGGCACTGGGGACCCCCACTATCGGACCTTTGATGGCAAGGCGTTTGATTTCCAAGGCACTTGCACCTATTACCTCTCCAAGCTGGTCGACACAACTGACACCTCTCTGAC
The DNA here is from genome assembly GCF_030463535.1 of Salminus brasiliensis. NCBI lineage: Eukaryota > Metazoa > Chordata > Actinopteri > Characiformes > Bryconidae > Salminus > Salminus brasiliensis. The sequence goes on from NC_132878.1 coordinate 89,923,686, forward strand.
GCCTTTTGAGGTTCTGGTCAAGAATGAAAACAGGGGCATGAACAAGGCTGTTTCGTACACCAAGACTGTAGAGGTCAAAGTTTTTGGATACACTATTATAATGAGTAAAGACAACTATGGTAAAGTGATGGTAGGTAACATCTCCCACTGAACAATATGAATTCCCTATAATTTATCCTATAACATGAACCTATAATTTATCCCTATGAAATCCCCCATAATTTATCACTTGGTTCTAATAAATACAATAGAATGAGCTAAACATGCTGATGGTGAAATCAATGTGTTTTTTTCTTTAAAGGTTAACAATCTGTTTGTGAATTTGCCATTTGAAAAAGAGGATGGTCGACTGTCTATTTTCCGCAGCGGACTATTTGGAACCGTTAAGACAAAATTTGGCATGACTGTGTGGTTTAATTGGGAAAGCCATGTGTGGATTCGTCTTCCCAGCACCTACAGTAACATGGTTGGAGGGCTCTGTGGAAACTGGAATGGCAATCCAAATGACGACATGGCCATGCCTGACAAGAGTATTACATCAAATGCTGTTGCATTTGGAACCAGTTGGAAAGTCAGGAATGACCCTGGTTGCACGGAGGAGTGCCAGGGCAATAAGTGTCCCAAGTGTGATGCAGCTGAGCGGAATAAGGATGTTTTTACAAAGGCATGCGGCCTTATTACAGACAAAAATGGTCCATTTAAAGGATGTCATGCCAAAGTTAATCCTACACAGTTCTATGAAGATTGTCTATATGATATGTGTATGTATGGCGGTCATTCTACAGCCCTCTGTAATGCTCTCTCGGCCTACACAGCTGTATGCCAAACTGCGCTCACCATTGTGGTGAACTGGAGAAGTGGTACTTTTTGCCGTAAGTACTAACTTCATAACTTAGTAAAGTCATATGAACATTTGTAATTCTGTGGACAAATAATAATTGCATTTACTGCACAGTACTTTTACATGTACCTTAAAATGAACAAGAAAAGAATAGAATAGAAAAAAATATATTTTTAGATACTTCACATGCTATATATATATTTGTTTATATTGTTTCCACAAATTATGAAATGCTACATAAAATAGCTTTATTATTTTTGTATACTTCATATTTACATAAAATTATACATTCAATATTTTGTTAACAATAACTATTGTTAATATACAACATTTGGTATTGATTTGACCCTTTAAAATAGAAAGATTGATATTCTTTTTTTTTTTTTTTTTACTTCATTCATGAGTCTTTCTCAGTATTTTTATCTGATATTTTATTTAGACAGCTTAAGAGCTTCATTTTAATTATCTGAAAACCTCAAACTTTTGAAATTGTTTAATGATTTACTGGTACCATGGTACTGTCCTTCCACAGCTGCCTCTTGCAAAGCAAACAGCCACTATGATGTATGTGGAGCTGGTTGTCCCCAGACTTGCAGTGGCCTTGCTGAGCCTTCAGCCTGTCAGGTTGGTCTGTGCATTGAGGGCTGCGTGTGCGACGACGGTTTCGTCTTAAGCAATGGAGAGTGTGTGGCTATGGAGCAATGTGGCTGTACTCATGAAGGCCTGTACTACCACCTCGGCCAGATCTTTTACCCCAAAGATAAGTGCAGTCAAAGGTGTATCTGCGGTGACCAAGGAAAAGTCAAGTGTGAAGACAGCTTTTCTTGTGGTCCTAATGAACGGTGCGAGATCCGTGATGGGGTTCAGGCCTGCCACCCTGACGGCAAAGGATCTTGCTCTGTATCTGGCTCTGGTACCTACCACTCATATGATGGCAACCACATCAGTGTGCCAGGGAACTGTGTGTACAGAATGGTGGAGATTGTCCAGATTGAACAACAGAAGAGGATACCTTTCAGTGTGTCAGTGCAGCAGCTGTCTTCTTTTAGAGAAGCAATAGTCACAAGGAAAGTCAACGTAGTAGTAGACGAATACAAGATTGCACTGCTTCCTGGTCTTCTGTGGGAAATTAGGGTAATTTATCTAATTAACTTTTTAAAGAATGTTTTTGAGTGATCATTCCACAGGCATCCAGATGCTGACTGAAGGATGTAAGTGAATGAGTAGAAACTTTCAACACATTCTGTTCTTTCTTTGGAAGGTGGACCAAGTAAAAGCAGTTCTCCCTCTGGTTCTTGAAGAAGGCCTGGTAAAAGTTTATCAAAGCGGGTCCTTCATTATTTTGGAAACCAGCTTTGGACTGAAGGTAACCTATGATACTGTCTCCATGGCCACTATTGAAATCCCGTCCACTTACAAAAAGGCAGTCCGGGGTATCTGTGGTGACTACAATGGCAAAAAGGAAGATGACCTGCTCTTGCCGGATGGTACCCAGGCTGCCTCTGCTGAGGCATTTGTGGAAGGATGGATTTCAGTTCAGGAAAAAGTAATCTGTCAAACAGGATGTGGCTCCAAATGTCCATGGCCTGACAAGGGCAATCAAATGAAGGCAGAGAATGCTTGTAAGATCCTAACTCTGGACAAGGGCCCATTCTCTAATTGCTATTCAAGAATTTCTCCAATAACATTCTATGATGCTTGTGCAAGAGATGTTGCATCAAATCCTGAAGATAAGACACTTGTTTGCCGTCACATCCAGAAGTATATGGCTCAGTGTCAAGGAGCTGGCATATCCATCAGTATCTGGAGGAATGCAACTTTCTGTCGTAAGTAGCTATTAGATAACAGGTATCATTTCTTTGTGAGACTGGGAGGAATTCATTGACTAGCTTCTGTCCATTACTCATTATGTGTTGGTAAGGTTGTCACACACATTTTATTCCACTTTTCTTTTTATATCTTCGTACAGCAATGACATGTCCTGCCAAAAGTCACTATGAGCTGTGTGCGGACACCTGCACATCCACTTGTGCCAGCCTTACCATGTCGCACACCTGTCTAGTGTGTCTCGAGGGATGCCAGTGTGATGAAGGCTTTGTGTTTGATGGAGGCGAGTGTAAGCCTGTAGGTGACTGTGGTTGTCTGGTACATGGCAGATATTACAAGGTAAATGGACTTTTATAATCTGTTGATAAATTTCAGTCTCACTTGAGCATTCTCACTTGATCATCTGGCTCTTTGCAACAAAAAAGATCAAATGTGTCTCATTATTGTGCAGTCTGGGGAGTCGTCAGTTTCAGGAGACTGTGTCGAGGTGTGCACCTGCAAGGCTGGGCAGTTCTCTTGCAAGCCAATGGAGTGTTCTGAAGATCAGGTTTGTCGCAAGACGAATGGCATTCCAGCATGTGTATATGGTAATTACAATCCCATTCTTATCCATGTGACTTCTAAATGTGTCTATACAAAACACTACACTAAACAATGTGCTACATTATTCCAGATCCATGCATAAAGAATGAATGCCGTGAGAAGGAGGAATGTGTGGAGATGGACAAGAAGGCTGTGTGTGTCCCCAAGTATAAGGCTTCGTGCCAAACAAAAGGAGATCCTCACTATCAGACTTTCGATGGCAGTTCGTTTTCTGTCCAGGGCAACTGTTCCTCTGTATTGGTTAAGACATCAGGCGAAGACAAAACCCTAACTAATTTCACCATCATTCACAAGAAGCAGCTTGCCCAGGGAGCACGTGGCATCTACTTGAAGTCATTTATCATAAAGCTCCCAGGTCACAACATAACTGTTATTCACCGAAACCATGGCAAACTAATAGTAAGTTACCCTATAATTATGCATTAGTGTGCCTCTTTGACTAAGTCAGTAGTTTTCAGTCCTGTTCCTGAAGAACCATTGCATATTTACAGTTTAACCTGTTCCCAACACACCTCATGCTTCTAACTTGATCTGGGTGAGTGGGAGCAGAAAAAAACACTGATATTTGCTGGACAGTCTTACTCCAGGGCCAGGCATGTGCATGTTTGAATACATGTTTTAATCTAAAAACTTAACTTACCTTGCACAAAAATGTTTCTGGCCAGAACTGAATCTGTATAAGAGATCTTCCAACACAGTGCAACTGCAAGCATCACTGTTGATTTACAATAAGTCTGTTGAAGCTTATGGTCTAAACAGTCCCAAGCAAAACTTTGTAGTCAATGAGAACCCTCTTCTGCCTACTCTAGATTGATGGTAAAGAATCCTCTCTCCCAGTGAATCTGGACTCTGGCAGGATCACAATGGCGCAGTCAGGCGCCTTTGGAAATCTTCAGGCAGATTTTGGCTTGGAGGTCATCTTTGACTGGGGTGAATTCTTTACGGTGACAGTGCCCAGCAGCTACTACAAAAACCTGGTGGGCATGTGTGGAAACTATAACAGTGAACGTGGTGACGACTTTACTAAAAAGGATGTTTACTAAATGTAAGTAATGAGTAATTCAATTGATAAAAATGCAAATAACTTAAATACATTTAATGTGCAAAATGCATTGTCAACCTATAGCACAAATGTTTTAGCCTATTTACCTGAAAAAGTGGCCAGTTCCCATTTCTCCCACTATACCAAAACACATGACAGCAAAATGCTACAAGTCGCCCGTGGCTAGTCTTCAATAATTGGTGGCTAAAAGGTTGCAGGTACTTCCTTTAACTGTGGAAAGTAAAAGTATGTATTTTGTTAAAAAGAAATGTAAACATACCAATATAGGTTTTGGGCAGTAAGACACAGTAGCAGTTGCAGTACTGACTGGCAATCATGCTGTTAAACATATTAACTGAAAGTCACAGACTTAAATATGATAGCGGTTGTTGCCACTGCAGCATCGCTGAAATGCTCCAGCTTACAGATGTGTGTGTCAGCCAACATTGCTGTAAGAGCAATGAGGGGTGAGAGCACTATCTACCCACCTGGAGAGAGCACTGCCGATTGTGCTCTTTCGGACTCCAGCAGCTAATGTGAAAGTGGCATTAAAGCATTGTTCATATTTTAAATGCATCTTCTCTCTCTTCTCCTTTCAACCTCTACAGCTTGATAAGATGCCTACAATCAACACATATAGGAAGAAGTCATTTTTTAAATAGTGAATAAACCCATGTGACATTTCTTATAATTGCTCCTGTTTTAATTGTTTTGCAGATCTGATGAAAGACCTGCAAATGAAGTGGAGAGAATCTAAGTCCCAACTTCAATTAACTCTGATTTAAACAAAAAAAATGCTTTACTTACATATTAATAATTTTCTGTCTTTAGCTAGTGTCATCTATATCACTTGTTTTCTGCTTCCTGTTTTCTTGTCTTATTAAAATCCTTGCAGCAACAATATATTTATGTTACATATGTTTTTTTTTCTTCTGTTTAATTTATGTTTATTGGTCCTGTTTGTAAAGAGACACATTTGGCATATATTTCAGTAGCAAACAATGAATACAATGCAAGACAATCAATACCATATCTATATCCATAATTAAAACTAGTCTACTGTAATGACATTTTACACAAACACCATACATTATTAGTTACAAAAGAAATGGCTCAGAATTCTCAGAATAGCATAATAACTTCCTGTTTCATCATTTTGTTAAGAGAGCTGGATGACCTGTGTATATTTGTGTAAGTGTGTTAAGGTCATCACATGGGGATGGGTAAGGGAATCTAATATCCAATGATATCTGGCTATAAGAGTTCAAGTTAAATGCTGGCAAGTGAAGTATAAGACAACAGCTAGACAAAATACTAAATACTAAAAAACAGATAACTAAAGCCAAAAAAATAGCAACAGAAAAAAGGACAAGGCTACAATAACTAATGAGGCATTCAAAATCATAACCAGTACAAAGCTTCTAAGAAAAAAAAGCACATTAAGCTCATTAAAAAAACAAATGGCCCATTGGCAGAGTTCAGGAGCTGCTTATAAGTCCTCTCCTCTTTAGGGCCAATCGGCTGCTGTGGAAAGAGGTATTTGGCTGTGGCTGTCTGGAAGGCCAACAGTCACATAAAAGCCTTTTGTCTACACATTGAAAACATGTTCAGGACATTTTGTGGAAATCCCACAGGTTTTAAGTGACATTTAGTTTATTTGAATTTCTCATTATTTCACCATGATGCCACAACATTTCCACCATCTTACAGAGAGGCATTTTAATGCCCATCACCAGTGCAAGGTTTAGCAGAATTTGATTGAGTAGGAAGTGGCATCCCTGCTGGTTCTACCTGTCTCCGAGCATGAGATGATACTAGGTCTGCCCTGGTTGAGCCAGCATGACCCTCATATCTCCTGGCCTGAACGGGAGATTGTATCCTGGTCCCCTTATTGTCGTGACCTTACAAAGTGCCTTACCCTAGCTCCTCTTAGGGTCATGTCTACCTCCGTAGAGAGCCCCGAGCCCGAAAACACGGTAGCCCTGCCACCGGAGTATAACGATTTGCGAGATGTGTTCAGTAAGTCCAGTGCCGCTAAGCTTCCCCCCATCGCCCTTACGATTGCGCCATAGATCTGGTAGAAGGGGCCACTTTACCTAAAGCCAGGATCTACCCCCTTACGGGGGAAGAAAAGAGGGCAATGGAGGACTACATTTCAGAGGCTTTAGCTCAGGGATACATCACTCCGTCCAAGTCTCCAGTGGCTTCGGGGTTCTTTTTCATCAGGAAGAAGGGGGGTGGGTTAAGGCCATGTATAGACTATCGGGCTCGCAACGCAATCACCAATAGGTACGCGTTTCCTATGCCGTTGGTGCCTTCCGCTCTCGAGCAGCTGCGGGGAGCCCAGATATTCACAAAATTCCCCCGTAAACCGTTCGTGGTCGAGGTGGATGCCTCCAACACCGGGGCGGGTCTCTCCCAACGTCACGGGGAGAACGATAGACTCCATCCGCTGGCTTTCTACTCAAAGAAGCTCACGGGGGCCGAACGGAATTATGGGGTAGGGGATAGGGAGCTCCTAGCAGTCAAAATGGCGCTCTGAGAGTGGCGTCATTGGTTAGAGGGTGCTGCCTACCCATTCCTGGTATTAACGGATCACAAGAATCTAGAGTTTTTGAGAAATGCCAAGTGTCTGAACCCCCGGCAAGCTAGGTGGTCCCTGTTCTTCGCCAGGTTCAGATTTACGATCTCGTATCGTCCGGGCTCCCGCAACACCAAAGCGGACACTCTCTCTCGTATTCACCAGTCTGTGGATGAGGGAGAGACCACTCCAGCACCCATCCTGCCATCGGGTGTCACCGTCGCGGCAATTCAGTGGGACCTGGATACTGAGATAGACGAAGCCCTCAAACGCACCACCGTGCCCCCATCATGCCCTGAGGACAAGGTCTATGTCCCAGGGGCTTTCCGGGAGAAGCTCATCGGTTGGGCTCACGCTTCTCCGGCATCGGGTCATCCAGGTGAGGCCCGCACGTACTATCTGCTCTCTCCCAAATATGGTGGGAGGGGATGAAGGCAGATATACATCGGGTAGTGGCATCATGCAGTGAGTGTGCTCAATGTAAGACCCCGAAGACGCTCCCGTCGGGGAAGCTCATGCCGCTACCTGTTCCTGAACGTCCGTGGTCTCACCTGGCTGTCGACTTCATTACTGACCTGCCTAAGTCTGAGGGGCACACGGTGGTGATGACGGTAGTGGACCGTTTCTCAAGAGGGGTTAGGTTCATACCATTCTCTGCATTGCCCTCAGCAATGCAGACCGCTCAAGCCCTGGTAGACCACCAATTTTGGGATTCCGGAGGACATAGTATCTGACCGGGGGGCCCAGTTCACGTCTAAGGTATGGGGTGCCTTCTGTGAACACCTGGGGGTGAGTGTAAGCCTGTCCTCGGGTTATCACCCTCAGTCTAACGGCCAGTGCGAGCGCACTAACCAGGAGCTGGGGAAGTTCCTGGTTATGGCTGTACTGCCATGACTACCCCAGCGACTGGTCCCGGTATCTCACTGAGGTGCGCAACCACCGGCCTGACCCCATACCAGTGTTACCTAGGCTACGAGCCTCCGCTGGCCCCCTGGAATGCCACGGAGACCCAAGTCCCAGCAGTGGATGCTTGGATGCTTCGCAGTGAAGCGGTCTGGACCGGAGCCCACCAGCACATCCAGACGTTCCTGCAACACTACAAGGCCCAAGCGGACCAGAAAAGAGGGGAGACTCTGACATACCAACCAGGTGACCGGGTCTGGTTGGCCTCGAAGGATCTCTGAACTAGTCTCCCTTCACACAAACTGAAAGTTGAGTACTCCTTATGCAATAGAAAAAAGAATCAATGAAGTTCCTTATCGTATCTGACTACCCCCACAGTCACGTATTCACCCGATTTTTCATGTGTCTCAGCTCAAGCCTGTGGTACCCGGACCCCTGGACGAGGCCCCCCAGACATGCCGCCGGAGCCAGTGGAGATTGAGGGGACCCCCACCTACATGGTTCGACGAGTGCTGGACTCTCAAAGGCGTGGGGGTCATTTGCAGTACCTGCTCGACTGGGAGGGGTTCGGTCCAGAGGAACGCTCCTGGGAACCAGCCGATCATGTCCTGGACCCTGCGTTGGTCAGGGAATTCCACGAAAGGTTCCCAAGTAAGCCGGCTCCCAGGCCTCGCGGACGTCCCAGGAAGTCGCAAGCCCCCATCCGTGGGAGACCCTCGCGTCCGGAGAGGGGTCCGTCAGCCTCATCGGACCAGATGGGACCCTCCGCGGGAAGTTCGGAGACACTGGTTTCGGTTCGGCGCCCGGGGCATCCCCGTCAGGGGACCCACCCGGCCGCCTCGGGGGGGGGAGTACTGTCACGCCCGCGCTGCCGTGCCCGCCCCAGAGGCGGTCCCGGGCCGTGGCTCACAGGAAAGAATTAACTATTTGTTAATGTACCATGTCATGTTTATTCATGGAAGGACTTTTATGTTGAAATGGACTTTCGGGTTGACTCCCCTCGTCGCCATTTTGGTTTCTGGTTTTGTTTGTCAGGTGACTATTCTTTGTTTGGTTAATGTGTTACACCTGTGGGCTGGTGTATTTAAGTAGGGCTAGTGCCAGCTGCTGGATCATGACGCCTACATTGTGTTACAATTTGAAACTCGGAATGTGACACTAGGCATGGGACCATCAAAGTACTAACTTGAAAATACACAATAACAACAACAAAACAAATAAAAAACAAGGGTTTTTGCCTTGGGGAGCACAGCCTTTGCAGTCACAATCTGGGAGCACTGCTAACACCGCTATCCAATCTCTCTCAAGGAATGTGCAGACCAGCTGATGAATGTTCTTACGAGCATCTTCAACATCTCCCTGAGCAGCTCCACTGTCCCAACATGCCTGAAGACCACCGCCCACATCCCACAGTGTCCTGCCTTAAAGACTACCATCCCGATGCACTCACTCTCATCATCACAAAATGCTTCGAGAGGCTAGTCATGAGGAAAATCAAGACCCACTGTGCCCTTCACTGGACCCCCTGCAATTTATCATCAGTCAGGGATTTTGTAATCTATTAAATCTATACACCTTCACTCTGATCAAAGACTCCACTATACTGCTGAAGCAGCATCTTTACCCTCTTGTACCTAAGCAGGAGACAATGTATGCCATAACAGATAAGCATTGGAAGGCTTGGAAAGGCCAGGAGCATTTAAGATAGAAGTGCTACATAAAAGATACTTAAATAGACTTTAAAAGCACAATCAGTCTGTTCGTTCCACATCATTGTTCTATCCTGTTGAAGTAAATCTGTCAAAGGAGAAGGTACACTAGCAAAGATTTTACAAAGCCCATGATAATTGCCAGTCATGCATTAGAAACTCCTGAGGTCATGCTTAGTTTTTGGCATAGGAACATAAATTATGGCCTGATTTTTGGATTCAAAAGGATGTTTCCCTAAATATAGATAGATAGATCAATTTATTTATCCCACAGGGAAATTCAGTTTTTACAGCAGCAAAATCAAACAAGAGAGCAGCATAATAAAAGCACCTAATATGATACTCCTGCTTTACCAAACTCACACTCACAGTGAGGTCTGTGTTTAGCTTCTTGGAGGTGGCTAAAAACATTCCTGTGGTTACCAAGAACATTCCATACTGAACTACATAATTTATTTCATCAGATGACAGACAAATTGGAATTGCAATAATTTATAGTGGAAACTAAATATCACTAATGTATAAACATTTTCATTGTTCAACTATTAAGATGGTTTACTGTTAAATGGATGAATGCAGTGTGCAGACTTGGATGTGGATGTAGACAGCTGCCTGTGGCTCCCCCTTAAATAGCTCATTGCTTCCCATATAGTGTGTACAATCATGAAATAAAGGCTCATGCTCCCAAGTAGTGCATAAACTGAATGGCAGTTGCATTCAACCATAAGTCATTCAGCCTAATGACATGACATTCTATGTAACATTCACTGTTTAGGTGTCAAATCCATACTTTTATGACATATATAGTGAACAATTTACACAAGCTTTGTATGTTTTTGTAATACCCCAGATGCTGCATGGGAATATTACAGCAAGCAAGATTTAGGACTTATTTCAGATAGCCAAAATGAAGGATTGTGCAATACTGAAGCCCCTCAGTTCTATTTTGTTGATTTTGGGCTTGAGTTGTCTGGCTAAACCAGAAATAGAAATGCTGTTTTGTGAAATAGCCCCTTGGTAATTATCAGATGATTGAGGTGTGCTTCAGTGGATCTGCACCGTTCTGTTCACCTGAAGGGAAAAAAGCATGTGAAACATTAATGGGCATTCCAACCAGACAGTCCCAAAAGGTGTTCCAAGTCCTGCAGTTTTTCTTTCTTTTTTTGTGAAATCAGCACTGTGCAGATAATTAGGCCAAAAGAATATAAGGGTGCTTTTTATAGGCCTGGTTAGCATGCCCTATTCCTCAGGAAATTTCCCTCATAGTATTACAGGTACTTTTTTTTGTATGAGATCAGAAGCAAAACAGAATGAGAAACTAATTTTAAAATGCTGTAGTATCCAGGTGATGATCCAGTGACCAATATTTTATGGTTCTAAACCAAGACAGAAAAGATAGAGACCTTCACAGGTTTCTGTCTGCACTGTATTGTGTGTTGCAACATGGTCATTGAGGAATGTTGTTTTGTTTCACTGTGTATTCTGTATATAGTTGAAATGACAATAAAGCCTCTTGGCTTTACACACTTTCCACTGTGTGAATTCACCTGATTTTTTTTCCACAACCTTTTTAACTCCTCTGTTTTTTTCTATCATTCCTGTTTTTGTCTTCTTGTCTTTTCTTTCTGTCTTCCACTCTGTTCTGTCTGTCCTTTGTTTTTATTCCTTTCATTTACTTTAATTTATTCAGCTCATCTGTTTTGACCTCCCATTGATCTATTCAGCAGGATGAAACATCACTCCAATTCACAAGACTATTAGTGCCCTGTAGACACTTGTGTAAAAATGTAATGGTTCTGTATCAAATGCAAAACCTAGGTCAAGCAGAACACCTGAATTAGCTGTCGTCAAATGGTCATTTGTCACAATTAGAAGATCTAGAAGAGTGTTGATGCTGTGTGATGCACAGTACCCAGACTGCAGTGTTTCATAGAGGTGATTGTGAGTGAGTAGCTTCCGGTAGCTGCTACTGATGAGAAGTTATTACTTTTTCTAGCACCTCTCATGAAAAAGGTAACTGTAAGATTGCCCTGTAGTTGCCTTAACATCCAGGTGTAGGTTTATTGAGGAAAGGTTGGATAACATGGATCATTACAAGTTTAAAGGGAGCAGTTTATTACCTGTGACATCTGAGAGCTCAGCACAGGCATACACCACTTGCCTTGTATTGTAGGCATAGGACCAAAGCACACTTGTTTCGAAAAATGTGATCAATGCTTGCCCATGTATGTTAACTCATAAGGTGCTTGAAAACCCTTTATGATAGGGCACCACAGATGACATGATCTGCAGACCTTTACCACAGCAGAGTATGTTCAGTCAAAACCAAGAATGGGTGCTTATGTGTGCAGAATCACATCAATTGCACATCAATAATTTTTGGCACATGGTTATTGCTCTAGAGCGATGCAGGGGAAGGTGATCACTGGTGTCAGTTTTTCAGTTAATTTCTTTTTACCACAACAATCCTTAGATGCAACTTACTTTCTCAACAAGTATATACACACATGGACAAAATTGTTGGTACCTGTCATGACTGGCAAGGTCTGACAAGGAGGGGTGAACACTTGCAAGGATGGTACAATGCAAGAGAATTTATTAACAAAACAAAATGGGGGCAAATGTAAGAAAAAGCAGCAAGTACAGGGCCAAATGAAAAAAACAAACACAACCGTGACAACACAAGGTGGGCAAAGCAAAACAAACATCTGAGGCAGGAGGGACTCCGGGAGCTAGGCTAGTGGAGAGGTAATGAGTGGGATGAGAAACGATAACCAAAACCAATAGGCAGTGCCTGAGGAAACACAGGGAAACTAAAGCTGCGTTCGTCAGGCGCTAGGGAACTTACGTGACATGAAAATGAGAGCTAAGAGTCTCTCCGGCGACCTCAAGGCTTCTTGGACCATTCACTTGAATGCCAACGCACGTGGTAGTTCAATATACTGGCTATGTTCAGTATGTTCAATTCTCGGAGTCAAGTGGCTAGTGCTAGCCCCTTAAATACCTCAGTCTCAGGTGAAACGCATTCCAAAACAAGAACCAAACAATGAACATGAATCATGACATTAAATAGAACACACCTGACGTAAAACACTAGAACAGAGTCTGTGAAGCTAGACATGAACGTGAAGTCCTCAGGAGAGCCTGCAGGCCACAGCTCAAGGCCACCCCCAGGGCGGGCATGGCGACGTGGACCTGACAGTACCCCTTGGTTAATGAAAGAGAAACCCACAATGGCCACACAAATGACTTGAATCTGACAAAAGGAATAATAAAAAAAAATTCTATGAAAATGAACAACTGAAAATCCAACACTGATTTTGAACTCATTAAACAGGCTTGGACAAAAATGATGGTACCCCTGAAAATAATGTGACCAATAGGAAATGTTAAATGAAGGTGTGTTCACTAATTAGCATCACAGGTGTCTACAATTTTGTAATTAGTCAGTGGGCCTATATATAGTGCTACAGGTAGTCACTGTACTGTTTGGTGACATGGTGTGTACCACACTCAACATGGACCAGAGGAAGTGAAGGAAGGAGTTGTCTTATAAGATTACAAAGCAAATTATAGACAAGCATGTTAAAGGTAAAGGTTATAGGACTATCTCCAAGCAGCTTGATGTTCCTGTGACTACAGAAATTTAAGATCCATGGGACTGTAGCCAACCTCCCTGGATGTGGTCGCAGGAGGAAAATTGATGACAAATCAAAGAGACAGATAATATGAATGGTAACAAAAGAGCCCAGAAAAACAAAAAAAAAGAATAAAGGTGAACTTCAAGCTCAAGGAACATCAGTGTCAGATCTCACCATCCGTCATTGTTTGAGCCAAAGTGGACTTCATGGGAGATGACATCATTGTTAAATACAAATCATAAAAAAGCCAGACTGGAATTTGCCAAACTACATGTTGACAAGCCCCAAAGCTTCTGGGAGAATGTCCTATGGACAGATAAAACCTTTTGCCAAGGCACATCAGCTCTATGTTCACAGACAGAAAAATTAAGCATATGAAAAAAAGAACACTGTCCCTACAGTGAAACATGGAGGAGGCTCTGTTATGTTCTGGGGCTGCTTTGCTGCTTCTGGCACAGGGTGTCTTGAATCTGTGCAGGGTACAATGAAATCTCAAAACTATCAAGGGATTCTAGAGAGAAATGTGCTGGGTGTGTGTGTACTCACTGCCCCTAGTCCACTAGTGTGTGTGTGGGTGTTCACTACCACAGATGGGTTAAATGTGGGGGACACATTTCGCTGTACAGTGTACAGTGACAAATACATGCACTTTTACCTTTTTACCTTTTTTGCAACAGGATAATGACCCAAAGCAGCTAAAAAACATTGGACTATTCTGAAGTGGTCTTCTATGAAACATGCCGTCTGGAAAAGGCGCCCTTCAAACCTGAAATAACTGGAGCAGTTGCTCATGAAGAGTGGGCCACAATACCTGCTGAGAGGTGCAGAAGTCTCATTGACTTTCATTTGATTGCAGTAATTGTTTCAAAAGGTTGTGCAACAAAATATTAAGTTAAGGTTACCATAATTTGTCCAGGCCTATTTTATAAGTTTATTTGTTTAAAGAATTATTTTAAAGCATGGTTCAAAATCAGTGTCAGATTTTCATAGGTTAATTTCCATAGATTCCATAGAATCTGCTAAGGCCGTCTCCTTAGCAGATGACAGCTTTGGGAGAGCCACAAAGCAGCCAGCTTTGGAGAACCGGTCCACAATGACTAGAATTACAGTGTTGCCACGTGACCAGAGTAACCCCATGATAAGGTCAAGGTACAGTTGGCACCAAGTATGCGAGGGAATGGCCAACAGAAGTAGTCGACCAGTGGGCCTGGTTCTGGGGTCTTTGCATTGGGAGCACACCAAACACAAGGCTCGCACGTCTCCTTCCATGCAGGGCCACCATAATCGCCACCGCAGAAGCTCGAGTGTGCGTGTAGTCCCTCGGTGTGCTGCATGGGAAGACGCATGGCCCCACTGAAGCACCCGTTCCCTTACCGGCCTGGGTACGTAAAGCCCCGCTTGACTGCGTCCTCTAGTCCCCAGTGGATGGGTTCCTCACAAACCGCCCGAAGAAATTGGCGAAACCCAGGAAGTGTTGAACTAGGCGCAAAGAGGTTGGACGTGGCCAGTTTTCCACAGCCTTGATTTTGGCTGGGTCCATGCGCAGGGTGTTATGGGACACAACAAAGCCTAGAAAGGAGATTGTCTGCGCATGGAAATGGGATTTCTCCAATTTCATGAACAGGTGGTTCTCCAGGAGCAACTGGAGAACCTGGCGGACGTGAGTGACGTGTTCGTCTACGGACCTACTATAGATGAGGATATCATCTAAATAGACGAACACATACCTGTCCAATGCCTCCCTGAGGACCTTGTTAATGTAGCGCTGGAAGATGGTGGGTGCGTTCATTAATCCGAATGGCATGACGAGGTACTCGTAGTGCCCAGACGGGGTGATGAACGCCGTCTTCCACTCATCACCCTCTTTGATCCTGATCAAGTTGTAGGCACTGCGCAGGTCCAGTTTGGTGAAGATGGAGGCCTGCTGCAGTGCCTCAAAGGCTGAAGGGCAATGGGTAGTGGTTAACACGCGCGCACACACACACAGACACACACACTGCACAGACACAGGGAACTTGAGGGGAAACTTGGGGTTCACAAAGAGGGAAACAAACTCGGGACAAACACACGAAGGAGAGTGACACCCACTCAGCCTTCTACTCAGGGATATGGCTGGCACACGCACTCGACCAGAGTCAAAAGATCCAGCAGTGGGGCAACTGGACCTGTGTGCTTATATAACCTTTTCTTAGGTGTTTTGAGTTGGCCTTAATTACTGGCTGTTGTGACTCGGGGCCTCCCCCTGGTGGCAGGCGGAGGCCTTGCCCTAGAGCTACCCTTTACAAATCACAACATAAAAAATGAAATTAAATTAAATCAGGTTTGGTATCTATTTGACTTGAAAACAGCTCTCTTTCACAGAAAACCAATGAATCCGCACTCAGCTCACTCCAAAGATTCAAAACTCATGGGTGGCTCATTACTTTGGCTCTCTCACATAGTAATGTCCATGTGTGGCCGAGAGAAGGGGTAAAAAAAATCGATGTGTTAAACACAGTGTTGTGTTAGTAAATAACTTTCGATATCTCAATATCAGAATCTCAATATTTACATGTTTACAATAGCTTTAAGGTTCAACAGATATAACATAACTTATCTTTAACCACAAATATTATCTTTACACTCCAAATTTGGTGCCACTTCATTTGGGGTGGTCCTATCTGGATGAAATTTAAACTCTTATTAGACCCTCGGTAACAGATCATGAGCATCTCAGTGATGTAGCAGCATCTGAACATTCATTAGCTCATCAAGAGCCATTTACTGAAGACGTCTATTGAATTTACTTCACTTTATTTGGAGATTCCAAGTATAGATCTGTAGGTCTTCCCCTGAGAAGGTGGTCTAATTCAAGCCATCTCAACCAGCTGTTTTAGACACCAGTATAGAACTGGAGTTTAAATGGATTAGACTGAGATTAAGGGGCCAGGGTGTGGGTTAAGATTTGGTTTTGGGTTGAGGTTCTGCAGAGACCTTCAGGTTCTTGGATACCACCATTTCTCATGACCTGAAGTCGGAGCCCAACATCTTCTCCATCCTCAAAAAGACCCAGTAGAGGATGTACTTCTGCATCTGCTGTGGAAGTTGGGTCTTCCTCAGGAGCTGTTGAGCCAGTTCTACACTTTAGTTATTGAATCCATCCTGTGTACATCCATCACTGTCTGGTTTGTGGCAGCCACAAAGCAGGACAGGAACAGACTGCAGCGAACAGTGAAGACAGCTGAGAGAATCATCTGTGATTCTCTGCCTTCCATTCAGGACTTGTACTGCTTAAAAACCATGATCTCTTTCAGCTGCTTCCGTCTGGCAGATGCTACAGAACTATATCCACGAAGACTGTCAGACACAAGAAAAGTTTTTACCCTCAGGCCATCACCATCGTCAGCTACGGACAGTGGTGGCTCAGTGGTTAGAGTGCTGGGATATCGATAACAGGGTTGTGGGTTCGATTCCCGGGCTTGAGCAAGGCCCTTTACCCTCTCTGCTCCCCAGGCGCTGGAGTTGGCTGCCCACTGGTGTGTGTGTGTGTGTGTGTGTGTGTACTGCCCCTAACACATGTGTGAGTGTGTGTTCACTACCAGATGGGTTAAATGTGGAGGACACATTACTGTACAGTAACAAATACGTGCACCTTTACAGGCCATATATATTACTGATAAACTTATCACTCTTATCCTACAGTTACTGACTAAAGTTAACCACGCTCCCTTGTTAGTCCCAGGTGTTTCTCGTGACTCCCTTGTTAGTGTCTGTATAAGTACCCCTTTGTTTCAGTCGTCCCTGTGTGTGCAACTGTTCCTGTGTTCATGGTTTGATTCAAACTTGCATGGCCCTGTGTGAAAAAGTGATTGCTCCCTAAACCTAATAACTGGTTGGGCCACCCTTAGCAGTAACAACTGCAATCAAGCGTTTTAAATAATATCCTAAGAGTTAAATAATATCCTAAGTGCTGGTGTGTTTTGGATCATTGTCCTGCTGCAGAACCCAAGTGAACTTCAGCTTAAGGTCTGCTGGACATTGTCCTTCAGGATTCTTTGGTAAACAAGAGAATCCATGGTTCAGTTTACCACAGCAATTCTTCCAGGTCCTGAAGCAGCAAAACAGCCCCAGACCATCACACTACCACCACCATATTTTACTGTTGGTATGATATGTTGGAAATGCTGTGTTACTTTTATGCCAGATATAATGGGAAGTCTAGCTTTTGGTTATGGACATTTGGGCTAAGCATCGGATGTTTAAAATGTTTGGCTCCGCCCCTGTCCTGGAGGAAGGCGGTGTAGCTCCCAGTTAACCTGTTGATAAAACATATTAGGTTAAGGAAATAGCTACAATTAGTTAATAAGAGGTTTAGTTCAGACACTGGTTTATAATATGCCTTATGAACAGGATTTTAGTTCTAAAGCTATTCAGAAAAAGGGACCAAAAGCTGCAAATTCATCCTAGGCCAGTTTTTTAGAGCATTGGAAATCCTGGAGAGTGGATGAAGTGAGGACACATCATCTTGGAACCCTTCTATGAACTTTGATAGTGAGCCACCCAAAGAAACTGAACTGCCAGATCTGATCACTCAGTTCATTTTGAACTACCTGGTTATGTGGAAGGGCTATAAATAAGAGCCTGTAAGACACTCTTTCTTTTTCTTGTTTTATTTGATGATTCAATGCTTATTTTGTATTGTATTTTCAAGCCACGTTAATAGCGATAAGTAACATTTTCTAAAGCTAAACAGTAGAGGTGAAATAAAAAATAAAAATAATGCTAACTAAGCTACATCATTAAACTAAATAGATAAAACATAAACACTAAAGTATTATTTTAGATTTAATTTTTTTATATTATATACACACATGGACAAAATTTTTAGTGCCCCTCGATTAATGAAAGAAAAACCCACAATGGTCACAGAAATAACTTGAATCTGATAAAAGTAATAATAAATAACAATTCTATGAAAATGAACAAATGAAAATCTGACAATCTGAAAATCTTATTTTAAAAAATAAACAGCCCTGGGCAAAAATGGTACCCCTGAAAATAATATGACCAAAGGGACATGTTAAATCAAGGTGTGTCTACCAATTAGCATCACATGTGTCTACCTTCTGTTAATCAATCAGTGGGCCTATATATAGGGCTACAGGTAGTCACTGTGCTGTCTGTAGGTCTATATATAGGCCCACTGACTGATTAACAGAAGGTAACAAAATAGCCCAGAAAAACTTCTAAAGAGATTAAAGGTGAACTTCAAGCTCAAGGAACATCAGTGTCAGATTGCACCATCCTTCGTTGTTGGTTGAGCCAAAGTAGACTTCATGGGAGACGATCAAGGAGGACACCATTGTTGAAAATGCCAGACTGGAATTTGCCAAACTGCATGTTGACAAGCCCCAAAGCTTCTGGGAGAATGTCCTATGGACAGATGAGACAAAAAATTAACTTTTTGCCAAAGCACATCAGCTCTATGTTCACAGATGAAAAAATGATGCATATCAAGAAAAGAACACTGTCCCTACTGTGAAACATGGAGGAGGCTCTGTTATGTTCTGGGGCTGCTTTGCTGCATCTGGCAAAGGGTGTCTTGAATCTGTGCAGGGTACCACGAAATCGCAAGACTATCAAGGGATTCTAGAGAGAAATCTGCTGCCCAGTGTCAGAAAGCTTGGTCTCAGTTGCAGGTCAAGTGTCTTGCAAAAGGAAAATGACCCAAAACACACATCTAAACACACCCAAGAATGGCTAATAGGAAAACATTGGACTATTCACACACACCACCCAGCTCCTTAATGAGCCTAGACGTACTGGTCCTTAGAGTGGCTAAATGCTATACCCCTCTTGTATCTACTTAGCCTCATTGTTGCTGGATAGTAAATTCCCAGGTAAGACAATAGGAAAACTATAGATGCTTCCATTATTCCATGTTATACAATTCCAATTTTATCACTTCTACTATATGGCTTGCCCTTAATCATTGAATTCAAGTGTTTCATTCAGTCCCATTGCCACAGGTGTATAGAATCAAGCATCTTGCCATGAAGTCTTTCTTTACAGACATTAGTGAAAAAATGGGTGATTGTAAAGAGCTCACTGAAAGGTGGAATCATGTAGGAACCACAGCAACTCGGCCACAAAGTGGCAGACCCTACAAAGTTACAGCGGGTTTGCCAAGTGATTTTCAAACGGGGTGTAATAGCTGTTAATCGGGAACCACCTCCATATTAATGCCCTATGATTTAGCATCTGTAGGTGTAATATGGAGCTGTCCGAATACTTTTGTCCATTTATTGTCACTAGAGGTAGCTTTTAGAGCTGGGCTGCCCAGAATGTGTATGTTTTGGTGCACTAGAAAGTTAACCCCACCTCCTCAATCAGTTACAGAAACATCATATTTTCCTAAGCAAGTAATTAAAGTCATATTTACCTTTATAAATTGTAGTTTCAAATAATTTTAACAACAAAACTAAATGTAAACCACAACACTTACACATTGTCCCCTCATACGACTAAGAGCTTGGGCACCCATTTTAGTGGCATTAACTGCTTCAGATGTCTAGTTCCTAACTCTATGTCTAAGTTTCTCTAGGCCAGAGCATTTCAATTTACCCCTTTAATATTTTCTTCTTCTTCAGCTTCTTTTGATGAACTGCCTCTACAACCCACCTGTGACAGCATCAAGATCACTATCACCTTGTCCAATGGTTGTCTGGAGCCACAGTTTAGATGGCTTGACTTTCCTGGTAGAGACCTAGATTAGATATATTCAGCTGGACACTAGGGGATGCTATCAGGTCTACAGCACAATAAATTTCAGGTCAAGCAGCATAGAAACAATCACCATGAGAATGATATGAGAATTCGTGCCAAGGTCAGTTAGTGTACAGGGGGTGATGAGAATAGGACCTGACTACCTCACTGGTAGGGTTGGCTGATCCTGTTTAATCCTATTTTCAGGGTGATTCTGAAGACATATCTGGAGAAAAAAAGACACAAATGTGTTAATTCATTCATTCTTAATGCTGTTTTAAAGAGATTGTCTTTTACCACAAGACATGGACTCCACAGGACCTATGAAGGCGTCCTTTGGTACATATCACCTTTAAGTCCTCCATAGATCATGTGAATGAGAATTAGGTGTCCATGACCCTGTTGCTGGGTCACCAATTGTTCTTTTTTGGGCCACTTTTGGTAGGCAGCTGATGTTTTCAGAGATGCTCTGACAAAGATGTCTATTCAGTCACAAATCGGCCAAAGTGTGTCATGTCTTTATGCTTGCCCATTTCTCCTGCTGTGGTGTTGTGTCATGTCATGGCTGATCTGTTTATTTATTGTGTTAAACCTCCACCCTCATGGAACTGCTGGACTGCACTGTTTTTCAAGTAATTACTGAATTATAACCTGTAGGATGTGATTACAGTATTTAAAATGCATTAACTTTATATGATTCTGCTGTTCGTTTGTCCTAAAATGTAAATGAGAACTGAAGGTTATATTGGACAACCGGACAAACTTTTAAATTATATCTGATGCTGTTATAGGTATAACAGCACCTACTGCTACATCATTTACAGTTCACAGTGCCATGACACGTTTAATTGTTTGGTGTTTGCTCAGCTGCCTTAGTCACTCTTCAAGGTGTATGCGCTACATCACTCTATACAGAGTATTTTCACTGTCACTCGTGTTAATCTTGTGCTCACATTTGCTGAACAAGATTATTTGAGTTTCACAGTCACCTGACTTTGTAAAAAGGCCTAACATTGTTGTCAGTAGGCAAATGTGTTAAAACAACATTTGCAGAAGCTCTCAGGAAAATCTTCACCTACATTTCTACCACCTTCTTGCATTAATTATGAGAACAATTTTAAACAAGATCTTCATGAAAAATGATTGTGTCCAAGCTGTCAAATAGATTAGAAAAGGAAAAATGAATCTAGAGCTGTGAGGCTGAGCAGTTTTTAATGTTCCCTTTCCAGAAAGCAGCTTGATGTCCTCCACTTCACAAAACAGGAAACCCATGGGAATGTCCCTTTTGATGCTTTTTTTTACACTCTTGATTCTACTGGGTGAAAAAGTCTGGTAAGGAACAATGTAAATCAATAGATCTGCAGATCAACAGTTGCTTATGGCTACAAGCTTGCCCCTGCCCAGTGTCAAATCCAGTGAAAATCCAGACCAAATGTAAACCAATAAGTATTACACTCACTGCCCATGTTACTAGGTCAATTTGTGATATAGGTGCAACAAAAAGGTAGGAAAAGTCTTGAAAGAGCTCACTGATTTTACCCATCATGAGATGTTTCTTATGTGGCACCTTGGTAATGAGACAGCTTTTTATAGGCCATCAGTTGATCCAAATAAACCTTTAAACCTTTTTAAATATAAATATGAATTTACATTAAGTGACAGGATTGCTTTCTAATTACTGATGGATTTCAGCTGGTGTCATGACTTTTCATGCCTTCCTTCATTTTTTTTATTTCTACTTTTTCCCTGTGTCATTCCTCAGTGTTATATATAACTTAATTTACAAGCATATATGGTTTGATTCCTTTGCATGTGTGGATTGGATGAGTTGTTATCAAAATCCGGTGTGAATTTCATGTCAATACATGAATTCATGTCAATACCACTGTTACTAATACATTTACTAATTGGTCACGTTTTCAATACTTATTTCTCTTCTGTATAGGTATTTTAGAACCGTGTTTGACCCTCAGTTTGATTTTGGTTGTCAAGAAGGGTCAACAAAGAACTCATTTTTGTGTTATTTTTTTACAGGAGTTAAAATCTAAAAGAGATTTTACCTACAACCTCTGGGACCATTTCTACATTTGGGACATTCATCATGGATTATTTTGACATTCATTCATGAATTATTCACAAAGAACTGTAAAGAATCTTTATAAAACAAGAAAGGAAAAATGCTTTCTTGTAAATATTACAGAAAGTTTTTAGACATTCAATGTTAAAATATTTTAGTGCAGCTGGGATTTTTTTTTTTTAAATGTGTTAAAAATCCTTCTTTCATTATTAGCAGCTATAAACCTTCAAAGTGCACCTACTGTAGCTGTATCTATGTCTGTATCTATTTTGTTTACTACTAATTGTTACATAGAAAAGCATCAGGTATAATAGAAACTCATAAATTAACATAAACAGCTGCACTCATAAGCTGATCAGCCATAACAGTATTGTCTAAAATTGAGTAAGCGTCCCCTATGCCACACAAACTGATATGACCATTTGAGGCATGGACTCCAAAAGAACTCTGAAGGCATCCTGTGGTACCTGGCACCAAGATATTAGCAGTAGATCCTTGTAAGTTGAGAGGTGGGCCAACATGGATCATATCAATGAGCCTTAGGTGGTATGTCCCTGTCGCCGGTAGGTACTGACCGCTGCATTTCACTTTTGATAGGTACTGGCTACTGCATACCAGGAACACCCCACAAGGCCTCCCTGATGTTTTGGAGATGTTCTGACACAGTGGTCTAGCTAACACAATCTGGTTCTTGTCTAAATCTCTGATTCTTATCCTCAGTTTTTTCTGCTTTTAACACATCACATCACATCTTTTTAAGAACTGACTGTTCACTTGCTGACTAATATAGCCACCCTACGACAGAGAATATAATAGAAGAAGAATATAGAAGAATAGAAGAATCACTTCATGTGTTAATGTAATGCCTGATCGGTTCATTTACAGAGGTATACTTAAATTCCCTTCAATCAATTCAATCAAAGCCCAAAGTAGACAAAGTTTTTGTATGTTTCTGGTGGTGCACAGCTTATTATTTTTATTTAATTCAGTTAGTTAAACTAGTGCAAACTACTATGTACTATGTAGTGGGTCCTTTGAAACTTTTGATGGAAAGCCAAGGCACTGAGACACTGGATTAATTAATCCCTTAAACAGTCTATGGACCTCTAGCGAGCCGAAGGTGCTATGACAAGCTTCTATTATCAAAAAAGGATTTTCTGGAAATGTGTTGTGCGAGAACTATAATATAGTAACGTAATCTAATACATTTCAATTCCATGTTCAGATAAAACGGTCTAAAATGGTATATGCATGTCTGTTTGACACAGAAACACTCCTTCACCTTTCAAAATTAAGTAATTTTGAAATTTCCATTAGTGATTACATTTTACAGCAAGCTATTCAGAAAGTGAAGATCAAGAGATTATACCAGGGGGCACTGTTACACACAACAAAGTCAGTGTGCCTTAAGAAAGAAACAATCATGAAGAACATTAAGAACAGCAGCATCTAACAAACACATGCTCGTTCACAAAACGAAAGAGTAGTGATTTAGTATTGTGTTTTCATAATTTATGTTCTGCTAATATTTATTTCTTTGTAACATTTCTGAACATTGATGTTTTCATGATGTTGGATTAGGCAGATCAATTACTGTAGTTCGCTGTCTCTTGTCAAATAACCACCTCATAAAAGCTCTGGGCTAAGTACAAAGTTACCAGAACAGCATGGGTATATATATATATATATATATATATATATATATATATATATATATATATATATATATATATATATATATATAGACTGTCCTATATCAAATGTTAAATTATAATATGCAAAACATGCACAAACAAGTTGTTTGTCTAATCATATTTAACACCAGAAATATGGATGAAAATTTCCAGGTTGCCCGAGAACTGGCCCAAAACAACAGTGTCTAAAACATCCATAAGACTTAAATGCTACTCTATCTAGACTGGGCCAGTGTGGAGTGAAGAGCGCTGAAAAAGTGTCCTCAAATAATTTGACTCATTGCCCCAGGCTCAGGCAAGGAGAAGATAAATATCTGTGTGTAAACATTGTTTTGGTACCCGGCCCAACACACATACAATTCCACTCAAGTTATTCCAGGCACTTGCTGCTATCCAAATCCTTTCCACCTCTACACATATTTGCTCGGTTGGATATTGTGTATCACAGTTTTACATTTCACTGAGGCAGAACCAAAAGCCATGTCCTCCACCAGACAGTGTTTGTTTTATCGGTGATCAGAATTTGTTTTTTCTGACAGTTGTTTTACTGCTTCTTATTCATTCGACATGTACATGGTCACAACTGTGGCCTTACAAATAGGGATGTGACACTCATTAGATCCTGTTCCTGGCACGTGCTTAAGCAAAAAAAATGCTTATTTGTCTCATCTGCAGCACTATTTAAACCTCCTGTTAATCAGAGGCATCACCCATTCACATAGGTTTGCAGGTATGTATGTATGCTACCTCACATACTCTTCAGACCAAAGCACTGTGAAATGTAACTTATGAGAATATCACAAGAATAGTGTAGTAGACTGTAGTAATATGTCATTTAATAGAGATACATTGTGAGGGGCTGAATTAGTTATATAGTGTATTTAATACATACAAATGTCTTCTTTTGTTACAGACATGGGGCTGCAATCATTCCTACTCTGGTTTGGCATCCTGACAGTAACAGGTAAGCTCATATGCTGTTAGCGGTTATTATATATTTTAGGAATGGACATAATATTGTTATAACATCACTGCTAATGCTATTTTAATCAAAATAATACAATATAATGAATAATTTAAAAGGTTGGGTGTATGATAGTGGTGCAAATAACTGATTGCACAGCTGTTTCTATTACAAGGTCTTTAGAATGTTTTGCATTTCACCAAAAAGATTGATTGATTGATGGATTATTATTATTATTATTATTATTATTATTATTATTATTATTATTATTATTGCACAATTGAAAATGTAAAAAATGAAATGAAAACCATTTAATCCTATAAAATCACATGGTCCTTCTCCTCTAATAGGAGATTTATTTTATACATTTACTAGGATAATCTAACAATTCATGGCTTATAATGTGCTATTCAAATGGCCCCTTAAAATGCAGTTTAATTGCCACCTTCAGGTCAATTTCTTGATGATAGGTGAAATGCATTTTTATACTTCTAATGAACCTACATTTACACCAAAAAATATACTTGTTGGGCTTATTTAAACTAGATGTTTTGATTGTAATGATTGGTAATCGATATAGGTATTATTCCTTTATAGAAACACAATTACAGACTAATTAATGCCCCTACTAACTAATAAATATATTGTTTCTCCAGCAGTCAGTGGATGTCCAATTGGCCGGGAGTTCATCACTGCTTTCATGCCTAATTATGTAACCGGTAATGGTCAAGCCAAACCCACACTTACCATCACAGCTCAGCAGTCTGTAGCTAATGTACTGGTGGAGGTCAAGAGCCTTAACTTCAAACAGTCAGTGACAATAGAAAAAGACACCACCAAATCAATCACTCTACCAGACAAGACCGAGATTTCCCAAGATGGAGTCTCTGCTAAGACAGTGCTAATTACATCTGACGCGGATATCACAGTGGTGACCTCTAATATCAAGCCATTAACTGGGGACAGCAGTGTGATCTTCCCCATTAGTCAGCTTGGCAGGAGCCATGTAGCTTTTACCCCAGACGGTGGTCCCATGAGCAAGACTGTCGCCATCGTCAATGGCAAGGAGGCAAACACAGTTGATGTTCTGCCATATTCTGACCTGATGCTTAAAAGCCAAATACACTTAAAACAAGGGGTCAAAGTAACTTTCACCTTGGCCCCTTATGAAGTCTATTTGCTTCGGAGTGATAAGACTCTGTCAGGAACCAGGATCGAATCAAAGCTTCCAGTGGCTGTGCTTGCAGGACATGAGTGCCTCAGCATTGTTGACACCTGTGAGCATGTCTACGAGCAGCTGGTGCCAATAGAGGCCCTCTCCAATGAGTACTTGGTTCCTGCCATGCACTTGCTTATTGGAAAGGACACAGCCCATGTGGTTGCTGCTGAAGATAACACCGATGTGACTGTCTTTCACGGATCCATTCCTCAGCACAAGACCCTTCGGGCTGGAGAGCTTCTGGACGTCACAATTCAAATGCCGACTGTAATCCAAAGCAACAAAAAGATCATGGTTATGTATACCAGTAGTAATGTTCCCTATGATGAGTTCTTGACCAACATCATTCCTACTTCAGGGATGTCCAAATCATGGACAATTCATGCACTGGATGGCTTCGAGAATACTGCAGTAATTGTCTCTGAGGTGGAGGCCTCTAAATCTCTCTTTAGTTTACTAAAGTGGAACGTGTTTCCAGCAAACACAAAATATTCATGGGCCATTAAACCACTCGGACAGCAGAAAGGCCCCATAACCATGTCTGGGGACTTGCTTCAGGCGGTCTACGTTTATGGTGGGAAGATAATGCATGGTTACAGCACAACAGGAGTGTGCAATGCAGGTAGGAATTTCCATATTTAAAAAAACAATACATTACATTTGAATTAATATAAAGAGCTGAAAATATTCTTGTCCTTTCAGCTCCTGTACCACCCCCACCAGCTGATCCTTGTGAAAATGTTAAATGCCGTGAGAGAGAGCAATGCCAGAAGGGCGTCTGTGTCCGAATTGAATCAGCGACATGTTGGGCTGTTGGGGATCCTCATTACCAAACTTTTGATGGCAAACGGTTTGATTTCCAGGGCACCTGCACCTACACCATGTCTGTCACCACAAAGACGGAACGTGGACTTGTACCCTTCATTATTCTGGCAAAGAATAACCACAGAGGAAGCAACAAAGTGGCCTATGTGAGGACAGTTTCTGTCAATGTGTATGGCCAAACTGTGGTTGCCAGCAAACAAATAGGTGTGGTTGAGGTAAGAAAATTGAATTAATTTATTAACTATTAAAGCTTTGATTTATATATTTGTACTACCATTCTAATCAAGGAAATACAAAACACTTCCCAATATACTAATGGTCAAGGAACAAAGCCCAAGTCTGAACATATATCACAGAGAATACTTTAAATACTGTAAAGACGGGAACATAAAAAAGGATCACTTTTTAGACAAATTTGAAAAACTATGCTTCTGTGCTCTTTTCCAGGTGAATGGTGAGATCACCCACCTGCCCATATCTCTGGCCGGAGGGAAGTTAAAAGTGGTGCAAAGGGGGTGGAACGTGTTGATAACAACAGACTTTGGGCTGGAGGTGAAGTACGACTGGAACATGATGCTCTACATCACGGTCCCAAGCACCTATTCTGGTGCCCTGGGTGGCCTTTGTGGAAACTACAATGGTGACCAGATAGATGAACATTTAGACCCCAAGGGAGCAAAACTCTCCACTATCCTGGAGTTTGCCAAGAGCTGGAAAGTTGCAGACAACGATTCATTCTGCCATGATGACTGCACGGGGAAGTGCCTCAGCTGCCCTATGGAACTTCAAGAAAAGTACCGGGAAGAGAAGCACTGTGGTCTTATGGCAAAACCAAATGGGCCATTTGCAAACTGCCACAAAGTTGTGGATCCAGCGATATATGTGGATAACTGTGTATATGATGTGTGCATTAATAAAGGCATCAGAAGCTTCCTCTGTGACAACATGCGGAGCTATGCTGAAGCTTGTATGACAGCTGGGGTGAAGATCGACGCAAGCTGGAGGGTGCTGTCTGATTGTCGTAAGTGATTCTGTAAGATTGTTTAATGATGAAAATAGTTGTATATTTTACAATCTTGATGATATACAGCGGTATGAAAAAGTTTGGGCACCCCTGATAATTTTGATGATTTTCATTTATAAATCATTGGTTGTTCGGATCAGCAATGTCAGTTAAATATATCATATAGCAGACGAACACAGTGATATTTGAGAAGTGAAATGAAGTTTATAGGATTTACAGAAAGTTTGCAATAATTATTTAAACAAAATTAGGCAGGTGCATAAATTTGGGCACCCTTATCATTTTATTGATTTGAAGACTTTCAGCACTAATGTGTTTTGTAAGCTCATTGACCCTTGACCTACATACACAGGTGAATCCAATTATGAGGAGGTTAAGGTGGCCAATTGCAACTTTTTCTACTCTTTGCATTATCTCTGAAGAGTGGCAACATGGTAACCTCAAATTAACTCACAAATTACCTAAAAAAAAAAAAGATTGTTCAACATCATGGTTTAGGAGTAGGATACAAAAAACGATATTCCATATTTTCAGCTGTAAGTTTCCACTGTGAGGAACATGGTGAGAAAATGGGAGACCACAGGCATAGTTCTAGTTAAGGCCTGAAATGGAATTCATTTTAAAATAAGGTGCTGTGGACCGATTTAACTAAAACTGACTTATTTGGACATAACAAGGGGCGGTATGCATGGCGGAAAAAAAACACAGTATTCCAAGAGCAGTAAAATTTGGTGGTTGTTCCATTATGCTGTGGGGCTGAATTAGAGAATTAGTGGCAAAGTTGAAGTTGCACCAGGGTTGGATACTTCAACAAGACAACGTCCCTAAACACTGCAGAGAAAGAAGTACAACGTTCTGGACATCTCGGTCCCCAGACGTGAATATTATTAAAAATCTGTGGTGTGATTTAAAGTGGGCTGTCCATGCTCGGAAACCATCAAACCTGACTGAAATACCTTCAACCAGAATACAGACTCTTATTGGAAGCTATAGGAAGCATTTAGAGGCTGTTATTTCTGCAAAACGAGGATCTACTAAATATTGATGTAATTATTCTGTTGGGGTGCCCAACTTTATACACCTGCCTAATTTTGTTTAAATATTTATTGCACACTTTCTCTAAATCCTATAAACTTCATTTCACTTCTCAAATATCACTGTGTTGTCTGTATCGTCTGCTATATGATATATTTAACGGACATTGCTGATCTGAACAACCAGTGATTTAAAAAGGAAAAACATTTAAATTATCGGGGGTTCCCAAAATTTTTTTATACCACTGTAAGAAAATCTGATAGCTTGTTAAACTAGTGAGCACCATCCCTTATAACAGTTTATTCATGTAAATGTTTTTTTCCTGATTATTTTAATAGCATTGCAGTGCCCAGAAAACAGTCATTATGAACCCTGTGGAACAGCCTGTCCTGCCTCCTGTGGGGATCGAGATGCACCAACCAAATGTCAGAGTCCTTGTTTGGAGGGCTGCCAGTGCAATAATGGCTTTGTCCTGAGTGACAGCAAATGTGTACCACTGAAGGAGTGTGGCTGCACCTACGAGGGCCGTTATTACCCTCCCGCTGATACATTCTGGGGTGACACGACCTGCACCAAGAAGTGCTCCTGTAATTCCGCAACCGGACAGGTCAAGTGCACAACCACAAAGTGCAAGGGATCTGAAGTGTGTGACATCCGGAATGGTATAAGAGATTGCTACCCGCAATCCTATGGCTTTTGCCAGGGCAGTGGGGACCCCCACTATCGGACCTTTGATGGCAAGGCATTTGATTTCCAAGGCACTTGCACCTATTACCTCTCCAAGCTGGTCGACACAACTGACACCGCTCTGACGCCTTTCGAAGTTCTGGTCAAGAATGAAAACAGGGGCATGAACAAGGCTGTTTCCTACACCAAGACTGTAGAGATCAAAGTTTTTGGATACACTATTATAATGAGTAAAGATAACTATGGTAAAGTGATGGTAGGTAACATCTCCCACTAAACAATATGAATTCCCTATAATTTATCATATAACATGAACCTATAATTTATCCCTATGAAATCCCCCATAATTTATCACTTAGTTCTAATAAATACAATAGAATGAGCTAAACATGCTGATGGTGAAATCAATGTGTTTTTTTCTTTAAAGGTTAACAATCTGTTTGTGAATTTGCCATTTGAAAAAGAGGATGGACAGCTGTCCATTTTCCGCAGTGGACTATTTGGAATCGTTAAGACAAATTTTGGCATGACTGTGAGGTTCAATTGGGAAAGCCATGTGTCGATTAGTCTTCCCAGCACCTACAGTAACATGGTTGGAGGGCTCTGTGGAAACTGGAATGGCAATCCAAATGACGACATGGCCATGCCTGACAAGAGTATTACATCAAATGCTGTTGCATTTGGAACTAGTTGGAAAGTCAGGAATGACCCTGGTTGCACGGTGGACTGCCAGGGCAATAAGTGTCCCAAGTGTGATGCAGCTGAGCGGAATAAGGATGTTTTTACAAAGGCATGCGGCCTTATTACAGACAAAAATGGTCCATTTAAAGGATGTCATGCCAAAGTTAATCCTACACAGTTCTATGAAGATTGTCTATATGATATGTGTATGTATGGCGGTCATTCTACAGCCCTCTGTAATGCTCTCTCGGCCTACACAGCTGCATGCCAAACTGCGCTCACCATTGTGGCGAACTGGAGAAGTGATACTTTTTGCCGTAAGTACTCATTTCATAACTTAGTAAAGTCAAATTAATGTTTGACATTTTCTGTACAATAATAACTTTGAATATTATATTTATCGTAAAGTACCTTCACATGTACATTTATAAGAACAAATACTGAATAGAATAGAATAGAATACATCAAATATATTTTTAGATACTTCATACCCTACATATAATTTTACATTTTGGAAATGAGTTATTTATAATAAATAATAAACAACTGTTAACTAACTTGCCTACAACAACTTTATTCTCACATTATTACCTCATGTTGTTTCCAAAAAATATGAAATGCCATTTTTGTTTATTATCACATAAAATAGCTTTATTTACATGTAGTTTATAATATTTACATTAAATATACATTGATTATTTTGTGCACAATAACTACTGTTCATATACAATATTTGGAATTGATTTGATCATTTCTAAATTACAAAGTGATAAAAAATATATTCTTTTATTTCATTTCTACTTTATTTGACTCTTTCTCAGTCATTTTAAAATCAGCTATGGCTGTGTTCAAAATAGAAAGAATAGAATAGAAAGCTTTAGAGTATTATTTTTAGTGGTTTAC
This sequence comes from Salminus brasiliensis, assembly GCF_030463535.1. Taxonomy (NCBI): domain Eukaryota; kingdom Metazoa; phylum Chordata; class Actinopteri; order Characiformes; family Bryconidae; genus Salminus; species Salminus brasiliensis. Next base: position 89,954,686 of record NC_132878.1, read on the forward strand.
TGGTCATTACTGATATCATGGTACTGTCCCTCCACAGCTGCCTCTTGCAAAGCAAACAGCCACTATGACGTGTGTGGTGCTGGTTGTCCCCAGACTTGCAGTGGCCTTGCTGAGCCTTCAGCCTGTCAGGTTGGTCCGTGCATTGAGGGCTGTGTGTGTGACGAGGGTTTCGTCTTAAGCAATGGAGAGTGTGTGGCTATGGAGCAATGTGGCTGCACTTCCGAAGGCCTGTACTACCATCTTGGCCAGATCTTTTACCCCAAAGATAAGTGCAGTCAAAGGTGTATCTGCGGTGACCAAGGAAAAGTCAAGTGTGAAGACAGCTTTTCTTGTGGTCCTAATGAACGGTGCGAGATCCGTGATGGGGTTCAAGCCTGCCACCCTGACGGCAAAGGATCTTGCTCTGTATCTGGCTCTGGTACCTACCACTCATATGATGGCAACCACATCAGTGTGCCAGGGAACTGTGTGTACAGAATGGTGGAGATGGTCCAGATTGAACAACAGAAGAGGATACCTTTCAGTGTGTCAGTGCAGCAGCTGTCTTCTTTTGGAGAAGCAATAGTCACAAGGAAAGTCAACATAGTAGTAGACGAATACAAGATTGCACTGCTTCCTGGTCTTCTGTGGGAAATTAGGGTAATTTATCTTATTAACTTTTTAAAGAATGTTTTTGAGTGATCATTCCACAGGCATCCAGATGCTGACTGAAGGATGTAAGTGAATGAGTAGAAACTTTCAACACATTCTGTTCTTCTTTTGGCAGGTGGACCAAGTAAAAGCAGTTCTCCCTCTGGTTCTTGAAGAAGGCCTGGTGAAGGTTTATCAAAGCGGGTCCTTCATTATTTTGGAAACCAGCTTTGGACTGAAGGTAACCTATGATACTGTCTCCATGGCCACAGTTGAAATCCCGTCCACTTACAAAAAGGCAGTCCGGGGTATCTGTGGTGACTACAATGGCAAAAAGGAAGATGACCTGCTCTTGCTGGATGGTACCCAGGCTGCCTCTGCTGAGGCATTTGTGGAACGATGGATTTCAATTCAGGAAAAAGTAATCTGTCAAACAGGATGTGGCTCCAAATGCCCAAGGCCTGACAAGGGCAATCAAATGAAGGCAGAGAATGCTTGTAAAATCCTAACTCTGGACAAGGGCCCATTCTCTAATTGCTATTCCAGAATTTCTCCAATAACATTCTTTGATGCTTGTGCAAGAGATGTTGCATCAAATCCTGAAGATAAGACACTTGTTTGCCGTCATATTCAGAGGTATATTGCTCAGTGTCAAGGAGCTGGCATCTCCATCAGTATCTGGAGGAATGCAACTTTCTGTCGTAAGTAGCTATTAGATAACAGCTATCATTTCTTTGGATTGGGAGGAATTCATTGACTAGCTTCTGTCCATTCCTTAGAGATTACATTTCATGTGTCATAGGTCTGATAACCTTATCGCATGTATCTTCATATAGCAATGACATGTCCTGCCAAAAGTCACTATGAGCTGTGTGCGGACACCTGCTCGTCTACTTGTGCCAGCCTTACCATGTCGTACACCTGTCCAGTGTGTCTCGAGGGATGCCAGTGTGATGAAGGCTTTGTGTTTGATGGAGGCGAGTGTAAGCCTGTAGATGACTGTGGTTGTCTGGTAAATGGCAGATATTACAAGGTAAATTGACTTTAGTTTGTAATCTGATAAATGCATCTGGATCTTTGCAACAAAAAATCAATTGTGACTCATTATTGTGCAGTCTGGGGAGTCATCAGTCTCAGGAGACTGTGTCGAGGTGTGCACCTGCAAGGCTGGACAGTTCTCTTGTAAGCCCATGAAGTGTTCTGAAGACCAGGTTTGTCGCAAGACAAATGGCATTCCAGCATGCATATATGGTAATTACAGTCCCATTCTTATCCATGTGACTTACACTACTGCCAAAAGTATTTATGTCACTCATCCAAATAATTGAATTCAGGTATTCTAATCAATTCCATGGCCACAGGTGTAAAAATCAAACACCTAGGCATGCCTCTTGACTGCCTCTACAAACATTTTAAAAAGATGTTCACTCTTAGAAGCTCAGTGATTTCCAGCATGGTACCGTAATAAGATTCTTTCCTCGCTACTAAATATTCCACAGTCAACTGTCAGTGGTATTATAACAAAGTAGAAGTGATTGGAAACGACAGCAACTCAGCTATGAAGTGGTAGGCTACGTAAAATGACAGAGCAGGGTCAGCGGATGAGCAGAGTCAATCGCTACAGACCTTCAAATTTCATGTGGCCTTCAGATTAGCTCAAGAACAGTGCATACAGAGCTTCATGAAATGGGATTACATGGAGTAGCTGCATCCAAGCCTTACATCACCAAGTGCAATGGAAAGCATTGGATGCAGTGGCGTAAAGCACGCCGCCACTGGACTCTAGAGTAGTGGAGACGTGTTCTCTGGAGTGACAAATTACGCTTCTCTGTCTGGCAATCAATTTGGCCAATCAGGGTTTGGCCATTGCTAGGAGAACGGTACTTGTCTGACTGCATTGTGCCAAGTGTAAAGTTTGGAGGAGGAGGGATTGTGGTCTTGTGCAACTCTTAATGCTTCAGCATACCAAGAGATTTTGGTCAGTTTCATGCTCCCAACTTTGCCGGAACAGTTTGGGGATGGCCCCTTCCTTCCTTCCCCTTCCAACATGACTGCGCACCAATGCACAAAGCAAGGTCCATAAAGACATGAGCAAGTTTGGTGTAGAAGAAATTGACTGGCCTGCACAGAGTCCTGAGCTCAACCAGGCCTTCTCGTTCAACATCAGTGTCTGACTTCAATGTCTGTGCTTCTAAAAGAATGGTTAAACATTTCCATAAACACAGCTCTAAACCTTGTGGAAAGCCCTCTCAAAAGAGTTAAAGCTGTTATAGCTCCAAGAGGTGGCCTGACATCATAAACCCTGGGGATTTAGAATAATATGTCACTCAAGTTTATATGCATGCGAAAGCAGGCGGGCAAATACTTTTGGCAATATAGTGTATGTATGTGTCTATAAAAACAATTAATTAAACATTGTGCTACATTATTCCAGACCCCTGCATAAAGAAGGAATGTCGTGAGAAGGAGGAATGTGTGGAGAAGGACAAGAAGGCTGTGTGTGTCCCCCAGTCTAAGGCTTCATGCCAAACCATAGGAGACCCTCACTATCAGACTTTCGATGGCAACTTGTTTTCTGTCGAGGGCAACTGCTCCTCTATATTGGTCAAGACATCGGGCGAAGACCAAACCCTAACTAATTTCACCATCATTCACAAGAACGAGCTTGCCCTGGGAGCACGTGGCTTCTGCATGAAGTCATTTATCATGAAGCTCCCAGGTCACGACGTAACTGTTATTCACCGAAACCATGGCAAACTAATAGTAAGTTAAGCTATAATTATGTCACACATTGCTTAGAGTGCACAAAAGGTACCTCTTTGACATAGTCAGTAATTTTCACTCCTGGTCCTGAAGAACCATTGTCCTGCATATTCACAGTTAAACCTGTTCCCAAAACACCTCATGCTAACAGTCTTACTCCAGGGGCCAGCATAAGAAATATGGATGTGGGAATATATAAGACCCACTAAACTAGGCAATGCACATGTCTGAATAAATGTTTTAATCTAGTTGTTAAAAACACTTAGTTTGCACAAATAAACATTTCTGGAGAGAATTCTGGAGCTGTATATCTTTTAACAAATTACAACTGCAAGCATCCCTGGTGATTTATAATAAGTCTGTTGAAGCTTATGGTCTAAACAGTTACAAGCAAAACCTTGTAGTCAATGGGAACCCTCTTCTGCCTTCTCTAGATTGATGGTAAAGAATGCTCTCTCCCAGTGAATCTGGACTCTGGCAGGATCACAATGGCGCAGTCAGGCACCTTTGGAAATCTTCAGGCAGATTTTGGCTTGGAGGTCATCTTTGACTGGGGTGAATTCTTCACGGTGACAGTGCCCAGCAGCTACCACAACAACCTGGTGGGCATGTGTGGAAACTATAACGGAGAGAGTGCCGACGACTTCACCAAATTAGATGATCAGTAAATGTTGTAAGTAACAAGTAATTTATTTAAAAACAGCAAATAGCTAAACATAAGTACATTTCAAGTGCAAAACGTTTGGTGAACTTTGGCTCATGAATTTGCATTGTCCAATAGCACAGGTGTTTTAGCCTGAAAGAGTGGTCCCTCATACATTGTAGCTAATTCATGGGGAGCCTGAAGCCTGAATGCTGAGCTGAAGTCTATGAACATCATTCTGGCATAAGTGTCCTTCTTCTCCAGTTGAGAAAGAAAGAGATGAAGGATAGTGGTGATGGCCGTGGAGTAGTTGGGACATTATGCAAATTGCAGGGGGTCCAGTAAAGGGGGCAGTTGAGTCTTGATGTTCCTCATGACTAGCCTCTCAAAGCACTTCATGATGATGGGAGTGAGTGCAACGGGACAGTAGTCATTAAGGCAGGACATGGTGGACTTCTTTGGTCCCGGGATGATGGTAGTGTTTTTGAGGCACGTTGGGACAGTGGAGCTGCTCAGGGAAATGTTGAAGATGTCCGTAAGAACATTTGTCAGCTGGTCTGCACATTCCCTGAGCACTCTGCCGGGGATGTTGTCCAGTCCTGCAGCTTTCTGTGGGTTGACTCTGCACAGTTTTTCTCATAAACCGCAGTCAGACACAACACCTGCTCGTCTGGCTTGGCCCTGGTCTTCCCTGCCGATGTCTCATTTTGTGCCTAAAACCATGCATAGAAGTCGTTCAGGGCATCAGGGAGGGAGGTATCACTGTCACAGGACGGGTGGCATTGTCCTGTAATTGGTGATTGCCTGGATGCCTGCCACATGCGCCGTGTGTCACTTGTGTCCTTGAAGTGGCTCTGAATTCTCTGAGTGTGATACTAAAACACACCGCAAAATGCTACAGGTTACTCATAACTAGTCCTCAATGAATGGTGGTTAATAGAGCTAAAACATCACAGGTACTTCATTTAACTTTGGAAAGTAGAAGTATGTATTTCGTTAAAGAAATATAAATGTACCAAAGTATTTTTGTTTTTTTGCAGCAAGTAGGTTTTGGGTAGTAAGACAGTAGAAGTAGCAGTACTGACTGGTTCAGCATATTCACTAAAAAAGACTGAATCTGAGACTTAAGTCCTGAGATGAAACGCATTAATACATTTGATAGTAGTTGTTCTGCATGCATTTAGCTGTGTATGTATTTTGTGTATAAAAATGTTTTATACCAATTAGCATTTAAATTTTTGCCGAAAACCTCTATGAAAAGACATTTGTTTAGGACACTGTCAGGAGTGCCCCCTAGTGCCTGACAAACCTAGTAGAAATGATGGCTGATTTGCTGATTGAGTATTTTACACAACACCCATTCGTAGCTCCCCCTAGCATTAGCAATGCTCCCTAGGAGTTTAAGAACGTAATAAAGCCCTGATACATGTAAAGCCAGCCACTGCCTCTTTTCGAACTGCTGCCAATACACCATCACCAGGTAGTCTTTTGGACTGCAGCTGATGGCAAAAGAGCATTAAAGCATTGTTCATATTTTATCTTCTCTTTCTTCTTCTTTAAACCTCAACAGCTTATTTAGATGTCTTCACAGCCATTCATTGACACAATTGGTAAGACGTAGTTTCTTAAAAAGTAAATAAACACATGGGAAATTACTATAAATTTTCCTGTTTCTGTTACTGTTTTGCAGATCTGCTGAAACAACTGCAGATGAAACGGAGAGCATCCAACGTCAATCAACTCTGATTTAAATGCTGTATTTACATTTGAATCACCTTCTGTCTTTAGCTAGTGTTATACATGTCACTTGTTTTCTGCTTATTGTTTTCTTGTCTTATTAAAATTCATGCAGCAAAAATACATTTCTGGTACATGTTTCCTTCTTCTGATTATTTTTCTTTATGTGTATCAGGTCCTGTTTGTAAAAAAAACACTGTTAGCATACATTCAGTAGCAAACAATGAATACAATGCAAGAGAGTCAATACCATATTATCATTTTGATGAAGTAGCTTGGTGTATGTTTGTGTAAGTCTGTTAAGGTCATCACATGGGGGTGGGTAAGGAAATCTAAAGATATCTTAAAGGCTAAAAGAGTGTTAAAATGCTTGTGAAATGAATACATTTTTTGAATAATGGATTATAATGCAGTTTACCATAAAATTTTGATAGTCCAGTATTAAATTCAGTATACAGTATATTCAGGTATTTAATATCTAATATTAACTATGAAGGAGATTAATATTGTGTTTTTGTTTATTACTGAAACCAGAGAATTCATTGTGCAGTTTCAGATGCATAATTCTATCAATTAACGTTGTTACAGCTTCTAATCATATGTGAGCTATAGTTTGTTGATCTGGAGAACATATCACTTTATTCTTACCAAAAATGTAAAAACTGAAGAATGGTGAGTAAACAATAATCACATGATGCAACTGTAGTGGTTTTGGGAATATTTGGGAATAGGCAACACAGCAACAATCTGCCATAGCTCACAAGGGTTGCAGGTGGTGACTGTTTGATCTAATAGCTCTCTTCAAACCTCTTCCCCCAACTTCAATGATCTGGTCTCAGGTGCTGTTCATCTCGAACAAGCATACAAACTGGGTCATTGATGTCATCAGCCCCGCCTCCACTGATTTCTTAGACAGTATAGCATTTTTCTATTCTCTGATCTCTCTGATTGGTTTGAACCAATGACTGTAGAAAAACATCAAGACTAGAAAGAGAGCAGTTGATTCAAGTAGAAGCCATGTCTGGGTCAAAGCCGGTCTCAAACCTACTCAGAGAGGCCAGTACCTAATCCCAATTATGAAGTGGAGCAATCTATCTTTCGAATTATGTGACAAAGACGATGCTGTTCTGCCATTACTGTTTACATGCATGAGTGCCTTACATTAAATGCACTTTTTAACAAGCCTAATGTCGGGAAACTTTTACATTTTATATGGTCTTTCAATTCCACAAATGTGTGCAGATGAGTTTTCTACATAGGAAAGCACCAGGCATTCTCCACTCTAAAGAAATAACACTTTAGGTCTCAACAAAATAAATGCAACTAGATGCTTCATAATTTACTTATTGGGACAAGCCGTTGTAAACCTGATGATAATCCATATATGTGAAAAGGAACACCAAAAAAAACACCACACATTGTTAAAATCTAAAATATTGCATACCATTACTGTCACACAAAAACCTGTTAAACCTGTCTCCAAATTAAACATTTTACAAAAAGACAAAACATAAGATAAATATCTTCTTAACTTTCAATGAAAGGCAGTGTAAAAAGTTTGTATTTCAAATCATTTCAGAACATCTCTATTAATTCATTATTCATGAAATTTTTATAGAACAAAATTGAGCGAGTGATACAATGTATATCCACCTGTTTAACATACGGCAGTTTAATGTTACTGCTCTAATTGAAGTAATTGAATTGACTGATTTTGACTGAGAGCCAAATCAAAACAAAGGTCATTTACATATACATTATCAAAATCACCTTGATTACTTCCCAGCATAGGTCATGAAAATTTACTGTTTTAGGCACATAAAACCTCGCAAATATCAAACTACTTTAACTTTAAAAGGTAAAAGGTTAAACACAAGAAAATGTGTAATATTAGTGTGAGTGTACATCTAAAATATTTTTTATCCTCTGAAGCAAACAGAATTATCTTACCATCATGTCAAAGTAATTTGAATTGCAATTATCTATGTTGAAGTTCATAGTGCTCTAATTTTAACTTCAAATTATGTTGCTGCAGTCTTCAAGACCATGTCCAGATGCTGCAAATAATATTCAAAAGAAGGAGAGAAGATAACAATATCACCCAAATACAGCTACAAAGATTGGAAGTGTTCATCTTCAAAAAGAGTCGCTGGAATGTATTGGGTGCATTACAAAGACCAAAAGGCATCTGATGAATTCAAATAAACCGGTTAGTCTTTAGGTGAAAAAGACCTCTGGTGGACAGAATGGGGAGTTGCATAGTTTACTGCTGAACTAAAAATATTAAAAATAATATATATTTTGTGCATAATAGTATAAACAGAACTGATCAATTTACAGATAAGTCTGTCAATATTACTTTCTAACCTTAGTTATCTAGTTTTGCCCCCTGCCACCTTTTACTTATGTTGGCTCTAACTACTAACACATCAAAATTTATGGAGTAATATTCACTTGTTTGGCCAGTTAGACAATTCAACCGGTAGATGGCCTCATCTCTCTAAACATATGCATGAAAAAGTGTAACAGGGAAGTTTGTTTGTAGAGGAAGACTGAAATAAGATCTGATCATGGCACAGCTTATGTATGTACAGAGCATAAACTCAAAAAGTAATTGTTTATATACCACATGAGAATGGTGTTATAAACTTGTGTTTTTGTGCAGAGAAGAAGAAAATGAGCGGAAACTTGGAGGTGCAGAAATGAAGTTCTTAAATTTGTCAGTGCAGGAACTCTTAGTTTACTGTAGAGTACACTGCAGGCAGATCAAACCCAAAGTCCCAAAGTATTGTTTTTCAGTACACAGCTGAAGGATTAGCAATTCTGTCCAAAAACCTGTACAGGAAAAATCCAAAATAGCCAGCAGTCCAAATATTTATATACAACAGTTCAGCCTCCCAACCACAGCACTTACCAGTCTCTGTCTCTGGCTAATGCCATGGGCAAAAACCCTGTTCCCCAGGGGGATAACAGATATAGATAGATATCTATTGGCCTTCCCAATTCTCCTCTCTGTTGCCTGTTGTCTCAGAGTATTTACGCTATGTTTCTACATCACAGCCCCTCTGAGTGACCAATCGACAGTTTTTTTTACCCATAGTCACATATTCAGACCATCTCTCTGTAAAGTTGTTTCCAGCCTACACGCCACTGTTAACCAGAAGTATCATCTTTACAATCTGTAAAGCAGAAAAGAACTTGGCCAGAGGGACTTCAGCACTTCTGGACTGTTTTGAATGCACAGACTGGAAGATATTCAAAGAGGCTGCTACTGTCAATTAACAAATCATGCTGGGGGAGCATGCTGAGTCTGTGACTGGATTCATATCCACATGTGCCAACCAGAGACCCTGGATCATGAGAGCAGCAAAGCATCACTTCACCAACTCAAAAGACCCCAGGCGCATGTGGCAAGATAAGGAAAATAAGAACAGTTATGTGTGGATGCTCTTCAATGACTTCAGCTCTGCCTTTAATTTGATCATGCCTCAGCACTTGGTCAGGAAACTTGAACCACTAGGCATCCATGAGAAGTTCCCCACTGTGGGGCTAATAAAAGGATTATCTTTTCTATCATATCATATCTTATCTTATCAATACCCCACTGTGCAACTGGTTGCTGGACTTCCTTATAGACAGAACCCAAACAGTACAAGTTGGACCATTATCATAAACACTGGTGTTCCCCAGGGGTGTGTTCTGAGCCCTCTGCTGTTCACCCTGATGATCTATGACTGCTGTGCCAAGTACAACATGAACCACATCATCAAGTTTGTAGATTACACAACAGTCATGGGCCTTATCAGCAAAGACAATGAGTCTACAGAGAGGAAGTGAACCAACAATAATCTGTCTGAATGTCGAGAAGACAAAGGAGATTATTGTCGACTTCAGGAGGAAGCACACAGTACGTCTGCCACTGACAGTCCATGGCAAGGCAGTGAAGTCAGTGAAAAGCACAAAGTTTCTGGAAGTGCACATCACAGACGACCTGACATGAACTACACACACCACCTTCCTTGTCAAGAGGACACAGCAGCGTCTTCACTTTCTAAGACGGATGAGGAGAACAAACCCCCCACCTCCAATCCTTACAACTTTCTACAGAGGCACTATTGAAAGCATCCTGACAAGCAGCCTCCCAGTCTGGTATACCACCTCACACCAGAAGGCTCTCCAGAGAGTGGTGAGGATGGCAGAGAGAATCTTCAGACCCTCACTTCCATCCATTAAAGACCAGTCATGCTGCCTCAGCAAAGCCCTCAAGATGGTCAGAGACCCCACCCACATTGCCCATTGGCTGTTCAGCCTTCTGCCCTCTGGCAAATGCTACCACTGTGTGCAGTGTAAGACAGATTCAACAAGAGCTTCATCCCACAAGCCATCAGGTTACTAAACAACCACTAACACAACACACAACATGATGGCCTTCAGGACTGTTGTACTAAAAACACACACAAACTGTCTAACACACATACTCAGCTCAGTCTAACACACATACTCAGCTCATGTACAGACCAGCAATCTACACAACAACACTCTGGCCTAACAATACCGTACACAACCCACAAATACACACAAACTGGCTCAACGCATCTGTTATTTATTGGAACTCTGTCTTAATAATGCAGCTATTTCTGGAAATTTTCCATTCGTGGTATCACTGTAAACATTGCATTGTTATTTTTTTCTAGGTTTTTACATATATGCTTATCTATTTGTTCTATTCTATGTATATTTTTGTATTTTTGTCAGGGCTGTCTGATGTGTCTACTTCTCTATGAGAAGGGGTGTGGTCTAATGACATCAACACCCTATATAAGGTGTGCTTAATTATTAGGCAACTTCCTTTCCTTTGGCAAAATGGGTCAGAAGAGAGATTTGACGGACTCTGAAAAGTAAAAAATTGTGAGATGTCTTCATGATGTCCTCATGGCAAATAGCCAACAGGGTTGCAAGAAACGTGTTGAAAAAAAAAGGCGCAAAATAACTGCCCATGATTTGAGGAAAATCAAGCGTGAAGCTGCCAAGATGCCATTTGCCACCAGTTTTGCCATATTTCAGAGCTGCAACGTTACTGGAGTATCAAAAAGCAGAAGGTGTGCGATACTCAGGGACATGGCCAAGGTAAGGAAGGCTGAAAAACGACCACCTTTGAACAAGAAACAGAAGATAAAATGTCAAGACTGGGCCAAGAAATATCTTAAGACTGATTTTTCTAAGGGTTTATGGACTGATGAAATGCGAGTGTCTCTTGATGGGCCAGATGGATGGGCCCGAGGCTAGATCAGTAAAGGGCAGAGAGCTCCACTCCGACTCAGATGCCAGCAAGGTGGAGGTGGGGTACTGGTATGGGCTGGTATCATCAAAGATGAACTTGTGGGACCTTGGAGTGAAGCTCAACTCCCAGACCTACTGCCAGTTTCTGGAAGAAACCTTCTTCAAGCAGTGGTACAGAAAGAAGTCAGTATCGTTCAAGAAAAACATGATTTTCATGCAGGACAATGCTCCATCACATGTATCCAAATACTCCACAGCGTGGCTGGCCAGTAAGGGTTACTTAGCTCTTGTTAGCTCTTGTTAGCTCTTGAAATGTTGAGGTTCTTTGACACTTCGTTTACAATCCTATTGGTTGCTCGGTGGTTACATTTGAGTTTAAATTAAGATTGCATCAGTTTTAAATCTTCACTTCTAGATGATGAAATGATCTAGAGGATCTGGACAAACAGTCGGTTCTCATCTTCGACATGATGAATGCTGGAGAAATGGACAGCCCCGAAGAGCTAAGTAACCAGCTGAGCCAGATGACAGGGAGGGGGCATCTCTGAGACTGACATAACTTAGCATTGCAGAACAAACACAATAAACACACACGTCAAAGTTACAATAATCACCTTTTAGAGTTCGAAAGCGTTTGATTTCTGTCAATCCACCTGATTTACTTTAATGAAAGATGAATTAAATAAACTAGATGGGAACTGAACATATATGACTAACTACTTAATGCCAGCAACCTTAACTCTAATGTTTAGGTTATTGTTTGTAGTCAGCCTAGGACCAGCTATTTATCTAAACTCAGACACAGTAACAGATCATTAGAACTGCTTTATAAATACAATCTTGTCTTCGTTGGTGCTTCACTGCCACCTCTTTGTAACTAGGATGAACAATGCCATTAGCTGAAATCAGTGTTTTTGTTTCATACCCCCTTATAAACAGTTATTTGGATCCCTGTATGCCTAAAATTAGGCACAATTTACATAAGCACGATGAGCTTACCTAAAAAGAATAAAATGGACCAACTAAAAGTTCCCTTCTGATCCAGACATTATAACACTGACAGGAACTTGACCTAAATGTTTTATTTATTTGTGTTTGAGCAGTGATATTAACATTGTATGCACACAAACTTTATTGGTCTACTGAGCCTCCTAAAAATATATATTCTTAATCATGTTCTCCAAGCCTAGTTTTGCATTTCCCTCCTAAATACTGAACATTCATGGTTTATTTTTAATTCAATTTTCAATTCAATTTTTTGATTCAGATTCAATGAATCTGTAGCTGCCCGCATCAGATTCATTTTAACCCTTAACATGAAACACTGATATGTGGATATTACCTCTCATCTGACTGACTGAAAAACAATAAAGCATCAAATGTTGTGTATTTAAGAAACCTGAGAACACAAGTTCAGACTGACCTTCAACCACTCCTGTTGATGTATCTGGATTTTTACTCTTTACTTTTTAGGTAACTGGAAGTCTGCAATGATGCATTTGCTTCCCGGCAGCCAGGAACATTAAATCTTAATTTACAGCTTACTCATCTTCAACTTTAGTAACTGTCTGCATCACATCTCTGTGAATGAGTGGCTTGGATTAGTAAACTAATCTAATTCATTTGTGTAGTCATTATATCTACAGCAAACACTGGAGGACATGAAAAACCAGTCTGTATAGCGCAATATGTGCCTCACATAAATACCAGATATACTGTAATTCTACTGTTGGTGGCAGTTTGTGTAGCCGAGTGTGGCCTATTATAGTCAACCTGGGTTTGATCCTCTGGTCAGACAAGCACAGCACAGTACACTAATAAGCATCTTTGGACAAGACTCCACACACTGTTCAGCCTTCTGCCCTCTGGCAAATGCTACCACTGTGTGCAGTGTAAGACAGATTCAACAAGAGCTTCATCCCACAAGCCATCAGGTTACTAAACAACCACTAACACAACACACAACATGATGGCCTTCAGGACTGTTGTACTAAAAACACACACAAACTGTCTAACACACATACTCAGCTCAGTCTAACACACATACTCAGCTCATGTACAGACCAGCAATCTACACAACAACACTCTGGCCTAACAATACCGTACACAACCCACAAATACACACAAACTGGCTCAACGCATCTGTTATTTATTGGAACTCTGTCTTAATAATGCAGCTATTTCTGGAAATTTTCCATTCGTGGTATCACTGTAAACATTGCATTGTTATTTTTTTCTAGGTTTTTACATATATGCTTATCTATTTGTTCTATTCTATGTATATTTTTGTATTTTTGTCAGGGCTGTCTGATGTGTCTACTTCTCTATGAGAAGGGGTGTGGTCTAATGACATCAACACCCTATATAAGGTGTGCTTAATTATTAGGCAACTTCCTTTCCTTTGGCAAAATGGGTCAGAAGAGAGATTTGACGGACTCTGAAAAGTAAAAAATTGTGAGATGTCTTCATGATGTCCTCATGGCAAATAGCCAACAGGGTTGCAAGAAACGTGTTGAAAAAAAAAGGCGCAAAATAACTGCCCATGATTTGAGGAAAATCAAGCGTGAAGCTGCCAAGATGCCATTTGCCACCAGTTTTGCCATATTTCAGAGCTGCAACGTTACTGGAGTATCAAAAAGCAGAAGGTGTGCGATACTCAGGGACATGGCCAAGGTAAGGAAGGCTGAAAAACGACCACCTTTGAACAAGAAACAGAAGATAAAATGTCAAGACTGGGCCAAGAAATATCTTAAGACTGATTTTTCTAAGGGTTTATGGACTGATGAAATGCGAGTGTCTCTTGATGGGCCAGATGGATGGGCCCGAGGCTAGATCAGTAAAGGGCAGAGAGCTCCACTCCGACTCAGATGCCAGCAAGGTGGAGGTGGGGTACTGGTATGGGCTGGTATCATCAAAGATGAACTTGTGGGACCTTGGAGTGAAGCTCAACTCCCAGACCTACTGCCAGTTTCTGGAAGAAACCTTCTTCAAGCAGTGGTACAGAAAGAAGTCAGTATCGTTCAAGAAAAACATGATTTTCATGCAGGACAATGCTCCATCACATGTATCCAAATACTCCACAGCGTGGCTGGCCAGTAAGGGTTACTTAGCTCTTGTTAGCTCTTGTTAGCTCTTGAAATGTTGAGGTTCTTTGACACTTCGTTTACAATCCTATTGGTTGCTCGGTGGTTACATTTGAGTTTAAATTAAGATTGCATCAGTTTTAAATCTTCACTTCTAGATGATGAAATGATCTAGAGGATCTGGACAAACAGTCGGTTCTCATCTTCGACATGATGAATGCTGGAGAAATGGACAGCCCCGAAGAGCTAAGTAACCAGCTGAGCCAGATGACAGGGAGGGGGCATCTCTGAGACTGACATAACTTAGCATTGCAGAACAAACACAATAAACACACACGTCAAAGTTACAATAATCACCTTTTAGAGTTCGAAAGCGTTTGATTTCTGTCAATCCACCTGATTTACTTTAATGAAAGATGAATTAAATAAACTAGATGGGAACTGAACATATATGACTAACTACTTAATGCCAGCAACCTTAACTCTAATGTTTAGGTTATTGTTTGTAGTCAGCCTAGGACCAGCTATTTATCTAAACTCAGACACAGTAACAGATCATTAGAACTGCTTTATAAATACAATCTTGTCTTCGTTGGTGCTTCACTGCCACCTCTTTGTAACTAGGATGAACAATGCCATTAGCTGAAATCAGTGTTTTTGTTTCATACCCCCTTATAAACAGTTATTTGGATCCCTGTATGCCTAAAATTAGGCACAATTTACATAAGCACGATGAGCTTACCTAAAAAGAATAAAATGGACCAACTAAAAGTTCCCTTCTGATCCAGACATTATAACACTGACAGGAACTTGACCTAAATGTTTTATTTATTTGTGTTTGAGCAGTGATATTAACATTGTATGCACACAAACTTTATTGGTCTACTGAGCCTCCTAAAAATATATATTCTTAATCATGTTCTCCAAGCCTAGTTTTGCATTTCCCTCCTAAATACTGAACATTCATGGTTTATTTTTAATTCAATTTTCAATTCAATTTTTTGATTCAGATTCAATGAATCTGTAGCTGCCCGCATCAGATTCATTTTAACCCTTAACATGAAACACTGATATGTGGATATTACCTCTCATCTGACTGACTGAAAAACAATAAAGCATCAAATGTTGTGTATTTAAGAAACCTGAGAACACAAGTTCAGACTGACCTTCAACCACTCCTGTTGATGTATCTGGATTTTTACTCTTTACTTTTTAGGTAACTGGAAGTCTGCAATGATGCATTTGCTTCCCGGCAGCCAGGAACATTAAATCTTAATTTACAGCTTACTCATCTTCAACTTTAGTAACTGTCTGCATCACATCTCTGTGAATGAGTGGCTTGGATTAGTAAACTAATCTAATTCATTTGTGTAGTCATTATATCTACAGCAAACACTGGAGGACATGAAAAACCAGTCTGTATAGCGCAATATGTGCCTCACATAAATACCAGATATACTGTAATTCTACTGTTGGTGGCAGTTTGTGTAGCCGAGTGTGGCCTATTATAGTCAACCTGGGTTTGATCCTCTGGTCAGACAAGCACAGCACAGTACACTAATAAGCATCTTTGGACAAGACTCCACACACTGTTCAGCCTTCTGCCCTCTGGCAAATGCTACCACTGTGTGCAGTGTAAGACAGATTCAACAAGAGCTTCATCCCACAAGCCATCAGGTTACTAAACAACCACTAACACAACACACAACATGATGGCCTTCAGGACTGTTGTACTAAAAACACACACAAACTGTCTAACACACATACTCAGCTCAGTCTAACACACATACTCAGCTCATGTACAGACCAGCAATCTACACAACAACACTCTGGCCTAACAATACCGTACACAACCCACAAATACACACAAACTGGCTCAACGCATCTGTTATTTATTGGAACTCTGTCTTAATAATGCAGCTATTTCTGGAAATTTTCCATTCGTGGTATCACTGTAAACATTGCATTGTTATTTTTTTCTAGGTTTTTACATATATGCTTATCTATTTGTTCTATTCTATGTATATTTTTGTATTTTTGTCAGGGCTGTCTGATGTGTCTACTTCTCTATGAGAAGGGGTGTGGTCTAATGACATCAACACCCTATATAAGGTGTGCTTAATTATTAGGCAACTTCCTTTCCTTTGGCAAAATGGGTCAGAAGAGAGATTTGACGGACTCTGAAAAGTAAAAAATTGTGAGATGTCTTCATGATGTCCTCATGGCAAATAGCCAACAGGGTTGCAAGAAACGTGTTGAAAAAAAAAGGCGCAAAATAACTGCCCATGATTTGAGGAAAATCAAGCGTGAAGCTGCCAAGATGCCATTTGCCACCAGTTTTGCCATATTTCAGAGCTGCAACGTTACTGGAGTATCAAAAAGCAGAAGGTGTGCGATACTCAGGGACATGGCCAAGGTAAGGAAGGCTGAAAAACGACCACCTTTGAACAAGAAACAGAAGATAAAATGTCAAGACTGGGCCAAGAAATATCTTAAGACTGATTTTTCTAAGGGTTTATGGACTGATGAAATGCGAGTGTCTCTTGATGGGCCAGATGGATGGGCCCGAGGCTAGATCAGTAAAGGGCAGAGAGCTCCACTCCGACTCAGATGCCAGCAAGGTGGAGGTGGGGTACTGGTATGGGCTGGTATCATCAAAGATGAACTTGTGGGACCTTGGAGTGAAGCTCAACTCCCAGACCTACTGCCAGTTTCTGGAAGAAACCTTCTTCAAGCAGTGGTACAGAAAGAAGTCAGTATCGTTCAAGAAAAACATGATTTTCATGCAGGACAATGCTCCATCACATGTATCCAAATACTCCACAGCGTGGCTGGCCAGTAAGGGTTACTTAGCTCTTGTTAGCTCTTGTTAGCTCTTGAAATGTTGAGGTTCTTTGACACTTCGTTTACAATCCTATTGGTTGCTCGGTGGTTACATTTGAGTTTAAATTAAGATTGCATCAGTTTTAAATCTTCACTTCTAGATGATGAAATGATCTAGAGGATCTGGACAAACAGTCGGTTCTCATCTTCGACATGATGAATGCTGGAGAAATGGACAGCCCCGAAGAGCTAAGTAACCAGCTGAGCCAGATGACAGGGAGGGGGCATCTCTGAGACTGACATAACTTAGCATTGCAGAACAAACACAATAAACACACACGTCAAAGTTACAATAATCACCTTTTAGAGTTCGAAAGCGTTTGATTTCTGTCAATCCACCTGATTTACTTTAATGAAAGATGAATTAAATAAACTAGATGGGAACTGAACATATATGACTAACTACTTAATGCCAGCAACCTTAACTCTAATGTTTAGGTTATTGTTTGTAGTCAGCCTAGGACCAGCTATTTATCTAAACTCAGACACAGTAACAGATCATTAGAACTGCTTTATAAATACAATCTTGTCTTCGTTGGTGCTTCACTGCCACCTCTTTGTAACTAGGATGAACAATGCCATTAGCTGAAATCAGTGTTTTTGTTTCATACCCCCTTATAAACAGTTATTTGGATCCCTGTATGCCTAAAATTAGGCACAATTTACATAAGCACGATGAGCTTACCTAAAAAGAATAAAATGGACCAACTAAAAGTTCCCTTCTGATCCAGACATTATAACACTGACAGGAACTTGACCTAAATGTTTTATTTATTTGTGTTTGAGCAGTGATATTAACATTGTATGCACACAAACTTTATTGGTCTACTGAGCCTCCTAAAAATATATATTCTTAATCATGTTCTCCAAGCCTAGTTTTGCATTTCCCTCCTAAATACTGAACATTCATGGTTTATTTTTAATTCAATTTTCAATTCAATTTTTTGATTCAGATTCAATGAATCTGTAGCTGCCCGCATCAGATTCATTTTAACCCTTAACATGAAACACTGATATGTGGATATTACCTCTCATCTGACTGACTGAAAAACAATAAAGCATCAAATGTTGTGTATTTAAGAAACCTGAGAACACAAGTTCAGACTGACCTTCAACCACTCCTGTTGATGTATCTGGATTTTTACTCTTTACTTTTTAGGTAACTGGAAGTCTGCAATGATGCATTTGCTTCCCGGCAGCCAGGAACATTAAATCTTAATTTACAGCTTACTCATCTTCAACTTTAGTAACTGTCTGCATCACATCTCTGTGAATGAGTGGCTTGGATTAGTAAACTAATCTAATTCATTTGTGTAGTCATTATATCTACAGCAAACACTGGAGGACATGAAAAACCAGTCTGTATAGCGCAATATGTGCCTCACATAAATACCAGATATACTGTAATTCTACTGTTGGTGGCAGTTTGTGTAGCCGAGTGTGGCCTATTATAGTCAACCTGGGTTTGATCCTCTGGTCAGACAAGCACAGCACAGTACACTAATAAGCATCTTTGGACAAGACTCCACACACTACATTTTTGTACCTGTGTAACATGATTAAGTTGTGAGTCACTCTGCAGTGTCAAATAAATGCTGTTAAAGTAAATGTATTCTGGTTATGTAACCAATGATGCCATGCATAATATAATGTAATCAAAGCGATTTCTCTTCTGATATATGAAATGTATATAGCCAGGTGAACTACTTATCCTTAATATAAGTATGTATACTTAGTTTGCTGTGCAAATACTACATTTTGGTATAATCTATTATAGGTCTTAGGGAGCAGAGGAAAGACATACTTTTCACACTTTACGTCTAGGTCTCCTTTTCCCCGTACCAAAACCATGGTTTATGTGGCCTTGAGGTTGCATTCTAGCTCATGTCAAAGACACCAGGTGTGAGAAGTCTCTGTTGACCATTTAGGAGTTATTTTCTTATCATTAATTATGCATATACAGTCATGTAAAAATGAAGTAAACCCTCTTTAAATTCTGTGGTTTTACATCTCTCCAGGACCTCTCCGGGAAAAGCACAGGAGTTGGTGTATGTTTTTTGATCAGCAATGCTTCATGTGATCGGAGGAACTTTTTACACCCACACAATTATAGATTTTAAGGGGAACCCTCACTCTGTGGCTAACAGCAGTTCTGCTTCCAAAAGAGGCTAAACTGAGAGAGTCCCCTCTACTGTTGAGTCCAACCCACCCTCTGTCTCCGTAGCTGATGTTCACAGATCCATTAGGTGCATCAGGACCACTTTATTTTTTCCCCACAGAAACCTGCGACCTCCTTTGGAGGGTGGTAATAAATATCATTGGTAACCTTTTCAAATTCAAATGTTTAAATAATATAAGAGAAGAAGACACATATAAGAACACCTACCAAAATCTGCAGATGTTGATCCAATCTAAAAAAAAATTTATATTCCAGTGCCTGTTGGGGGTCATAAAACTACCAAACATCACAGTACCCTAAAGGCATAAAGTTACCATAGGCTTCTTTTCTTTTATTTTGAACAGGGAGTCATGCAAATTATAGTTTAGTTCTAGAGTCATACAGTCTACCCTGACGTACAACCTGTAGTGTGTAAATATTTGAGTTTCTGAATAAATATACATTCCTTATACCTTACAACTGTTAAACAATGCAAACACACCATCCTTGCATTATCCATAACTAGTTCTCCATTGCCCATGTAGTTCTAGGGTCTTCTAGCTCCTGTGTTCCATATCCATCAGCTTGGAATTTTTATACAATATCCTAAAAACAAAGAAAGTGCTACTAGTGTTCAGTGTGGGTGTGGTTTACAGCTGACCTCTTTCTTTCTATGTCCATCACTTCAGTTTAGTCCTGCAGCTCCACGGCAGAGTGCACCATATCCAAAACCATCACCCCTGCTTTACCTCCATCCTGTCTTGACAGAGTGAAGTTTTTTGTTATGCATCTTATATCGTTATCCCTCATTCATTTTGGAGTCATATTTATGGAGTCTATTCCAAGCCTATTACAAGTTACAAATGGAATACTACAGCTGATATTGGCTGGTGATTACACTTTGCTCCTCTGTATAAAAACATAATGTTTGACATGGTGTTTGACACAATGTCAAGATTACTCTTCTTTTTCCCCTTTTACACAACCAGAATGATGGATGCTTCTATAATTCCATGCTCCAAAATACCAGCTTGATTGAGGATTGAGGACTGAGGGTTAATTGGACAATTGGACAAGCTTTAGAATGGTATCTGACGATGTTATCATGTTTCAGAATTAAAGGTGCTTTAAAAAGTTTTGTGGCTTTTTCTTATTGGTTGGGTCCCACATACAACACCTACTGCTACATCATTTACAGTTCACAGTGTCATGACACGACATTTGGCTAAGGTAGCTGAGCTGACACCAAACAATTACTCTTGGAGGTGTATGCGCCACATCACACCATGAAGAGTCCTTTCACTGTCACTCGTGTTAATCCTGTGCTCACATTTGCTGAACAAGATTATTTGAGTTTCACAGTCACCTGACTTTGTAAAAAGGCCTAACATGGTTGTCCGTAGGTAAATGTGTTAAAACAACATTTGCAAAGGCTCTCAGGAAAAATACGCACCTAAACTTCTACCACCTCCTTGCATAAATTATGGAACAAGTTTAAACAAGATCTTAATGAAAAATGACAATGTGTCCAAGCTGTCAAACGAGTTTGATAGGGAAATCAATGGGGAACGGTGAGGATGAACAGTTTTTAATGTTTCCTTTCCAGAAAGCAGCTTGAAGTCCTCCATTTAATGGAACAGGAAACACTTGGAAATGTCCTTGTTACACTCTTGATTCTACTGGTATTATTTATAAAGAAATGGGAGAAAAGGTCTGGTGAGGAACAATGTAAATCAATAGACCAACAGTTGACTATGGCTACAAGCTCGTCCCTGCCCAGTATAGCTGAAAACCCAGACCAAATGTAAACCAACAACCTTTTTTGTACAGTCAAAGGATTTTTACATAAGATGTAAGCCTTTTCGGATTGTAGTACATCCGTTTCTTTTTATAATATTGTATATTATATATATACATATTTGATATGTGTGTGATATGTGTGTGGGGGAACTTCCTGTGGCCATAAGCTGACCCCTGATATTCGCCAACTAAAGTTTGGTAAAATAATCCTTTGCTAACCACTCTAACAATAGCGTGGATACACAATGACACTGTTTGCTGAGAATACTCTACCAAAAAGCATTTAAACAAAACGTCTTCAAAACAAAAAAGTTTATGGGTTTAGGCTCATACTTTCTCTTCAGGGTCTTTTTGGCAATGGGGTAAGCAAAGATGCCTGTTGCCAGCCACTTCCACCAGCTCTTCCTGGGGCTTCCCCAAGTGCTCCCAGGAGCTGGATGTGACAGGTACACCTCCAACAGATGCTCAAACCACCTCAACTGATTTACACCTCACTTCAAAAAGATGTATTTTAAAATACTCATTATCTTGTTATGGGATGGTTGACATCCCTAGTAGGCAAACAAGCACAATTAAAAGAAGGCAAAACTTTATACAGTTCACCTCGTGCTAGCTTTATTCAAGAGTGCAGTAAATAAGCAAGATATCTGTGTCTGTTTACCCGTCGGCATATCTCTTGAAACAGGTTATTTCCTCCCTGTAAATGTGGCTCAGAAAATGACATTGTGTGTGTGGTTGGTGGTTTTGCATGTCAGTCAAACAACCACTTCCTGTCAAATCATGTTGAAAGATGGAGAAAAACAGATTCTCTGGAAGTGTGTTTTTTGATATTACTAGTCGCTTGTCTACGTAACACATTACATAATCACAAACTTTTAGCATTAAGATAAACTGTATTTACAGTGTTATGTTCATTCATATATGTATTACATTGTATGTTTTGAACCTTTTGTTCTTTTTATCATTTCTGCTAATATACACATTTACCAAGTACAATTACCAAGGAATGATATACTGAGTAAAGCCAACATTCACAATTCTGTGCAACATGGATTTCACAAGATGTTGGAAGCATTGTATTAAGATTCTGATTTAAGTTGATCTGATTGCACCACAAATTTTCTGTACATTTTTAAAGGCACATCCCAAACATGTTCTATTGGGTTATTGTGATTAATACTATTAGTACCAAAATAATTCACAGAAACACTCTTTCACTTTTCAAAATTAAGTTATTTTGACATTTTCATTAGTGATTACATTTTACAGCATGCTATTCAGAAAGGCAAGCTTAAGAGATTATACCAGGGGCACTGTTACACACAACAAGCTCAGTGTGCCTTAAAAAAGAAAGTCATAAAGATCATCAAGAATAAGCATTTAACAAACACATGCAGAAAGAGTAGTGATCCTTTTCAGTATTCAATGAAATACTATTTAACGAGTCTAATTTATATATATATATATATATATATATATATATATATATATATATATATATATTGTGTTTTCATATTTTATGTTCTGCCAATATTTATTTCTTTATACCGTCTTTATACCCACACCTTGTTTTGTATTCCCTTCTGAATATTTGAGCTTTCATATTGTTGGATTATGCAGATCAATTGCTGCAATTCCTTTGTTTTTCTGATCATATTCAACACCAGAATTTGTTTTCAGGTTGCCCAAAAACTGGCCCAAAACAACAGTGTCTAAAACATCCACAAGACTTAAATGCTACTCTATCTAGACTGGGCCAGTGTGGTGAGAAACACTAAAGGTAAAAGAGTTCATCCTGAAGAGCGCTGAAAAAGTGTCCTCAAATAATTTGACTCATTGCCCCAGGCTCAGGCAAGGAGAAGATAAATATCTGTGTGTAAACATTGTTTTGGTACCCGGCCCAACACACATACAATTCCACTCTTCAAGTTATTCCAGGCACTTGCTGCTATCCAAATCCTTTCCACCTCTACACATATTTGCTCGGTTGGATATTGTGTATCACAGTTTTACATTTCACTGAGGCAGAACCAAAAGCCATGTCCTCCACCAGACAGTGTTTGTTTTATCGGTGATCAGAATTTGTTTTTTCTGACAGTTGTTTTACTACTTCTTATTCATTCCTCAGACACATGTACATGGTCACAACTGTGGTCTTACAAATAGGGATGTGACACTCATTAGATCCTGTTCCTGGCACGTGCTTAAGCAAACATATGATTATTTGTCTCATCTGCAGCACTATTTAAACCTCCTGTTAATCAGAGGCATCATCCATTCACATAGGTTTGCAGGTATGTATGTATGCTACCTCACATACTCTTCAGACCAAAGCACTGTGAAATGTAACTTATGAGAATATCACAAGAATAGTGTAGTAGACTGTAGTAATATGTAATTTAATAGAGATACATTGTGAGGGGCTGAATTAGTTATATAGTGTATTTAATACACACAAATGTCTTCTTTTGTTACAGACATGGGGCTGCAATCATTCCTACTCTGGTTTGGCATCCTGACAGTAACAGGTAAGCTGGTATGCTGTTGGCTTTCAGACACAGTTAATAGTATTTCAGGAATGGATATAATATTGTTATAAAATCACTGCTAGTGTTATTTTAATAAAAAATAATACATTATAATGAATAATTTAAAGAGAGTGGGGGTATAAAGAAGTATATGTATGGGTCTATTACAGGTCTTTAGAATTTCCCCATTTCACCAAAATTCAATGTTTATTTTAGTGTGATCCTGTTTTTAATTGCATTTTGGCCAAGATTGACTACATACTGTAAAATGTTATTTATATTACTTTAAATCCAATATACATCCTTTAATGTGTGCTAGAATTTATTATTATTATTATTATTATTATTATTATAAAATGAAAATGAAAATGAAAAATAATGGAACCACTTAACCTTATTAAAATTACATTGTCCTTCTCTTATAACAGGAGATTTTATTTCATTTTACTGAGATAATTCAACAATTATACATTATACATGTATTATTGAAGCATACCCTTCAAAAACGTTTGTGTTTAATTGCCACCTTCAGGTCAATATCTTTGTGATAGGTGAAATGCATTTTACACTTCTAATGAGTCTACATGAATGCTTTATGTATTCAGAATGGAAAAGGATTTAAGTAGATATGCAGCTGGTACTGGTTGGGCTGTTGGACTAGGCTGTGTAATGCTGTGTTGTATCATAGACTGTATCCTAAGTACAAATATTCTTTTCATCGTGTGATTCTGATGACTGTTTAAACATTGATATCAGGCACTCATTAAAGCTTACACGAAATAAAGCACATTGGTTGTGCCTTTTGGATAAGATAGTTAAAGGTCAGATAGCTTCCACCTCAACATTCACATTGAACTATCAGAAAAGGCTCAAGAGAGGCATAGCTTGAAAAAGGATGTTATTTACTCCAGATTTTAAAAGTAGGAAAATTATGTCTATAAAAATCTTGACGAAAGAAAGAAGGTTGTGTAAGAAAGTAGGTTTTATGACAGTAACTTCTGAAGTGTTGTTTGCCGGATTATTTAAACTAGATGTTTTGATTGTAATGATTGGTAATCAATATAGGTATTATTCCTTTATAGAAACACAATTACAGACTAATTAATGCCCCTACTAATTAATAAACATATTTTTTCTCCAGCAGTCAGTGGATGTCCAATTGGCCGGGAGTTCATCACTGCTTTCATGCCTAATTATGTAACCGATAATGGTCAAGCCAAACCCACACTTACCATCACAGCTCAGCAGTCTGTAGCTAATGTACTGGTGGAGGTCAAGAGCCTCAACTTCAAACAGTCAATGAAAATAGAAAAAGAGACCACCAAATCAATCACTCTACCAGACAAGACCGAGATTACCCAAGATGGAGTCTCTGCTAAGACAGTGCTAATTACATCTGATGCGGATATCACAGTGGTGACCTCTCACATCAAGCAATTTACTGGGGACAGCAGTGTGATCTTTCCCATTAGCCAGCTCGGTAGGAGCCATGTAGCATTTACCCCAGACGGCGGTCCCATGAGCAAGATTGTCGCCATCGTTAATGGCAAGGAGGCAAACACAGTTGATGTTCTGCCGTATTCTGACCTGATGCTTAAAAGCCAAAAACACTTAAAACAAGGGGTCAAAGTAACTTTCACCTTGGCCCCTTATGAAGTCTATTTGCTTCGGAGTGATAA
Organism: Salminus brasiliensis; assembly: GCF_030463535.1. Taxonomy (NCBI): domain Eukaryota; kingdom Metazoa; phylum Chordata; class Actinopteri; order Characiformes; family Bryconidae; genus Salminus; species Salminus brasiliensis. The sequence continues at coordinate 89,979,870 of NC_132878.1, forward strand.
GACTCTGTCAGGAACCAGGATCGAATCAAAGCTTCCAGTGGCTGTGCTTGCAGGACATGAGTGCCTCAGCATTGTTGACACCTGTGAGCATGTCTACGAGCAGCTAGTGCCAATAGAGGCCCTCTCCAATGAGTACTTGGTTCCTGCCATGCACTTGCTTATTGGAAAGGACACAGCCCATGTGGTTGCTGCTGAAGATAACACTGATGTGACTGTCTTTTACGGGCCCATTCCTCAGCACAAGACCCTTCGGGCAGGAGAGCTTCTGGACGTCACAATTCAAATGCCGACTGTAATCCGAAGCAACAAAAAGATCATGGTTATGTATACCAGTAGTAACGTTCCCTATGATGAGTTCTTGACCAACATCATTCCTACTTCAGGGATGTCCAAATCATGGACAATTCATGCACTGGATGGCTACGAGAATACTGCAGTAATTGTCTCTGAGGTGGAGGCCTCTAAATCTCTCTTTAGTTTACTAAAGTGGAACGTGTTTCCAGCAAACACAAAATATTCATGGGCCATTAAACCACTCGGACAGCAGAAAGGCCCCATAACCATGTCTGGGGACTTGCTTCAGGCGGTCTACGTTTATGGTGGGAAGATAAGGCATGGTTACAGCACAACAGGAGTGTGCAACACAGGTAGGAATTTCTTCACAAAAAAATTCTATTTTACATTTGAATTAATATAAAGAGCTTAAAATAGTTGAATTCTTGTCCTTTCAGCTCCTGTACCACCCCCACCTCCAGCTGATCCTTGCGAAAATGTTAAATGCCGTGAGAGAGAGCAATGCCAGAAGGGCGTCTGTGTCCGAATTGAATCAGCGACATGTTGGGCTGTTGGGGATCCTCATTATCAAACTTTTGATGGTAAACGGTTTGATTTCCAGGGCACCTGCACCTACACCATGTCTGTCACCACAAAGACGAAACGTGAACTTGTACCCTTCATTATTCTGGCAAAGAATAACCACAGAGGAAGCAACAAAGTGGCCTATGTGAGGACAGTTTCTGTCAATGTGTACGGCCAAACTGTGGTTGCCAGCAAACAAATAGGTGTGGTTGAGGTAAGAAAATTGAATTTTTTTAATTAAGGAAACATGATATAGAGAGAAAATTGCAGAAAATGCTTTAAATTATTTAGAGTTAAAGAATGAAAAAGGATCACTGTTTGGACACATTTCAGATACAGTGCTTCTGTACCCTTTCCAGGTAAATGGTGAGATCACCCACCTGCCTATATCTCTGGCCGGAGGGAAGTTAAAAGTGGTGCAAAGGGGATGGAACGTGTTGATAACAACAGACTTTGGGCTGGAGGTGAAGTACGACTGGAACATGATGCTCTACATCACGGTCCCAAGCACCTATTCTGGTGCCCTGGGTGGCCTTTGTGGAAACTACAATGGTGACCATACAGATGAATATTTAGACCCCAAGGGAGCAAAACTCTCCACTATCCTGGAGTTTGCCAAGAGCTGGAAAGTTGCAGACAACGATTCATTCTGCCATGATGACTGTGAAGGGAAGTGCCTCAGCTGCCCTATGGAACTTCAAGAAAAGTACCGGGAAGAGAAGCACTGTGGTCTTATGGCAAAACCAAATGGGCCATTTGCAAACTGCCACAAAGTCGTGGATCCAGCCATATATGTGGATAACTGTGTATATGATGTGTGCATTAATAAAGGCATCAGAAGCTTCCTCTGTGACAACATGCGGGGCTATGCTGAAGCTTGTATGGCAGCTGGGGTGAAGATCGATGCAAGCTGGAGGGTGCTGTCTGATTGTCGTAAGTGATTCTGTAAGATTGATTGATGAAAATAGTTGTATGCTTTACAACCCTTAATAATATAAAACAAACATGGTAGCTTGTTAAATTAGGGAGCACCATCCCTTAGAAAAGTTTACTCATGTAAATGTTTTTTTCCTGATTATTTTAATAGCATTGCAGTGCCCAGAAAACAGTCATTATGAACCCTGTGGAACAGCCTGTCCTGCCTCCTGTGGGGATCGAGATGCACCAACCAAATGTCAGAGTCCTTGTTTGGAGGGCTGCCAGTGCAATAATGGCTTTGTCCTGAGTGACAGCAAATGTGTACCACTGAAGGAGTGTGGCTGCACCTACGAGGGCCGTTATTACCCTCCCGCTGATACATTCTGGGGTGACACGACCTGCACCAAGAAGTGCTCCTGTAATTCCGCAACCGGACAGGTCAAGTGCACAACCACAAAGTGCAAGGGATCTGAAGTGTGTGACATCCGGAATGGTATAAGAGATTGCTACCCGCAATCCTATGGCTTTTGCCAGGGCAGTGGGGACCCCCACTATCGGACCTTTGATGGCAAGGCATTTGATTTCCAAGGCACTTGCACCTATTACCTCTCCAAGCTGGTCGACACAACTGACACCGCTCTGACGCCTTTCGAAGTTCTGGTCAAGAATGAAAACAGGGGCATGAACAAGGCTGTTTCCTACACCAAGACTGTAGAGATCAAAGTTTTTGGATACACTATTATAATGAGTAAAGATAACTATGGTAAAGTGATGGTAGGTAACATCTCCCACTGAACAATATGAATTCCCTATAATTTATCATATAACATGAACCTATAATTTATCCCTATGAAATCCCCCATAATTTATCACTTAGTTCTAATAAATACAATAGAATGAGCTAAACATGCTGATGGTGAAATCAATGTGTTTTTTTCTTTAAAGGTTAACAATCTGTTTGTGAATTTGCCATTTGAAAAAGAGGATGGACAACTGTCTATTTTCCGCAGCGGACTATTTGGAATCCTTAAGACAAATTTTAGCATGACTGTAAGGTTCAATTGGGAAAGCCATGTGTCGATTAGTCTTCCCAGCACCTACAGTAACATGGTTGGAGGGCTCTGTGGAAACTGGAATGGCAATTCAAAAGATGACATGGCCATGCCTGACAAGAGTATTACATCAAATGCTGTTGCATTTGGAACCAGTTGGAAAGTCAGAAATGACCCTGGTTGCACGGAGGAGTGCCAGGGCAATAAGTGTCCCAAGTGTGATGCAGCTGAGCGGAATAAGGATGTTTTTACAAAGGCATGCGGCCTTATTACAGACAAAAATGGTCCATTTAAAGGATGTCATGCCAAAGTCAATCCTACACAGTTCTATGAAGATTGTCTATACGATATGTGTATGTATGGCGGTCATTCTACAGCCCTCTGTAATGCTCTCTCGGCCTACACTGCTGCATGCCAAACTGCGCTCACCACTGTGGCGAACTGGAGAAGTGATACTTTTTGCCGTAAGTACTAACTTCATAATTTCATATGTCATATGAATATTTGTAATTTTGTGCACAGATAATAATTGCATTTACTGCAGAGTACTTTCACATGCACCTTAAAATGAACAAGAATAGAATAGAATAGAATAGAATAGAAAAATATTTGTAGATGTTTCATACTCTAAACAACTTTTAACTGATACATTACTTACTTGCAACAAGTTTATTCTTACGTAATAGCCTTATATAATTTTCTTTAAACTATGAAATAAACACTGATTCCAAACTTTTGAAATGTATTGTACATCACAATCGGAAAAGCTCCAATGTGCATATGATTTACTGGTACCATGGTACTGTCTTTCCACAGCTGCCTCTTGCAAAGCAAACAGCCACTATGACGTGTGTGGAGCTGGTTGTCCCCAGACTTGCAGTGGCCTTGCTGAGCCTTCAGCCTGTCAGGTTGGTCTGTGCATTGAGGGCTGCGTGTGCGACGACGGTTTCGTCTTAAGCAATGGAGAGTGTGTGGCTATAGAGCAATGTGGCTGCACTCATGAAGGCCTGTACTACCATCTCGGCCAGATCTTTTACCCCAAAGATAAGTGCAGTCAAAGGTGTATCTGCGGTGACCAAGGAAAAGTCAAGTGTGAAGACAGCTTTTCTTGTGGTCCTAATGAACGGTGTGAGATCCGTGATGGGGTTCAGGCCTGCCACCCTGACGGCAAAGGATCTTGCTCTGTATCTGGCTCTGGTACCTACCACTCGTATGATGGCAACCACATCAGTGTGCCAGGGAACTGTGTGTACAGAATGGTGGAGATGGTCCAGATTGAACAACAGAAGAGGATACCTTTCAGTGTGTCAGTGCAGCAGCTGTCTTCTTTTGGAGAAGCAATAGTCACAAGGAAAGTCAACATAGTAGTAGACGAATACAAGATTGCACTGCTTCCTGGTCTTCTGTGGGAAATTAGGGTAATTTATCTAATTAACTTTTTAAAGAATGTTTTTGAGTGATCATTCCACAGGCATCCAGATACTGACTGAAGGATGTAAGTGAATGAGTAGAAACTTTAAACCTTTTCTGTTCTTCTTTTGGCAGGTGGACCAAGTAAAAGCAGTTCTCCCTCTGGTTCTTGAAGAAGGCCTGGTGAAGGTTTATCAAAGTGGGTCCTTCATTATTTTGGAAACCAGCTTTGGACTGAAGGTAACCTATGATACTGTCTCCATGGCCACAGTTGAAATCCCGTCCACTTACAAAAAGGCAGTCCGGGGTATCTGTGGTGACTACAATGACAAAAAGGAAGATGACCTGCTCTTGCCGGATGGTACCCAGGCTGCCTCTGCTGAGGCATTTGTGGAAGGATGGATTTCAGTTCAGGAAAATGTGATCTGTCAAACAGGATGTGGCTCCAAATGCCCAAAGCCTGACAAGGACAATCAAACGAAGGCAGAGAATGCTTGTAAGATCCTAACTCTGGACAAGGGCCCATTCTCTAATTGCTATGCCAAAATTTCTCCAATAACATTCTATGATGCTTGTGCAAAGGATGTTGCATCAAATCCTGAAGATAAGACACTTGTTTGCCGTCACATCCAAAAGTATATTGCTCAGTGTCAAGGAGCTGGCATCTCCATCAGTATCTGGAGGAATGCAACTTTCTGTCGTAAGTAGCTATTAGATAACAGCTATCATTTCTTTTTGAAGAAGGAAATCATAGCTTCAGAGATTACTTGGTTGTGTTGGTATTGCATGTAAGGTTGTCACACACATTTTATTCCATTTTTCTTTTTATATCTTCGTACAGCAATGACATGTCCTGCCAAAAGTCACTATGAGTTGTGTGCGGACACCTGCTCGTCTACTTGTGCCAGCCTTACCATGTCGCACACCTGTCCAATGTGTCTCGAGGGATGCCAGTGTGATGAAGGCTTTGTGTTTGATGGAGGCGAGTGTAAGCCTGTAGATGACTGTGGTTGTCTGGTAAATGGCAGATATTACAAGGTAAATGGACTTTAGTTTGTAATCTGATAAATGTTTTATTAGAGCATCCTCACTTGATCATCTGGCTCTTTGCAACAAAAAAGATCAAATGTGACTCATTATTGTTCAGTCTGGGGAGTCATCAGTCTCAGGAGACTGTGTCGAGGTGTGCACCTGCAAGGCTGGACAGTTCTCTTGCAAGCCCATGGAGTGTTCTGAAGATCAGGTTTGTCGCAAGACAAATGGCATTCCAGCATGTGTATATGGTAATTACAGTCCCATTCTTATCCATGTGACTTTTGAATGTGTTTATAAAAACAATTAATTTAAATATTGTGCTACATTATTCCAGATCCATGCATAAAGAAGGAATGCCGTGAGAAGGAGGAATGTGTGGAGAAGGACAAGAAGGGTGTGTGTGTCCCCAAGTCAAAGGCTTCGTGCCGAGCTATAGGAGATCCTCACTATCAGACATTCGATGGCAGCCTGTTTTCTTTCCAGGGCACGTGCTCATATGTGTTGGTCAAGACATCGGGCGAAGACCAAACCCTAACTAATTTCACCATCATTCACAAGAATGAGCTTGCCCTGGGAGCACGTGGCTCTTACATCAAGTCAGTTATCCTGAAGCTCCCAGGTCATGACATTACTGTTATTCACCGAAACCATGGCAAAGTAATAGTAAGTAAACCTCTAATTTTGCCTTGAAATGCACAAAGTTACCTCGGTCAGTAATTTTCACTTCTTTTCCTGGAGAACCACTGCCCTACATATTTACACACACATCATGCTACTAAAGAAGTATTGCTCAAGCCCTTCTCATGTTGAACTAGTTGTGTTAAAGCAAGGAAAACACTGATATTTGCTCAACAGTCTTACTCCAGGGCCAGCATTACAAATAGGGATGCACACACATGGATCAAATTGTTGGTATCCTTCGGTTAATGAAAGAAAAACCACAATGGTCACAGTAATAATACATAAAAATGCCATGAAAATTAACCAATGAAAGTCAGACATTGTTTTTTAACCATGCTTCAACAGAATTATTCAAACAAATTAAACTCATGAAACAGGCCTGGGCAGAAATTATGGTACCCATAACTTAATGTTTTGTTGCACAACCTTTTTGAGGTATTTTGGCCCACTCCTCATGAGCAAACTACTCCAGTCATCTCAGGTTTGAAGGGTGCCTTTTCCAGACTGCATGTTTCAGCTCCTTCCAAAGATGCACAATAGGATTTAGGTCAGGGCTTATTGAAGGCCAAAAATTTGATTAAAATAAACAAATGAAAATCTGACATTGATTTTGAACCATGCTTCAACAGAATTATTTTAAAAAATAAGCTCATTAAACAGGCCTAGACAAAAATGATGGTACCCCTGAAAATAATGTCACCAAAGGGACATAAATCAAGGTGTGTCCACTAATTAGCATTACAATTACACTAATTAGGTGTCTACAATCTTGTAATCAGTCAGTGGGCCTATAAAGAGTAGTGGGCCTCAGGAGAGTAGAAAGAAAATTATAGGCAAGCATGTTAAATGTAAAGGTTATAAGACCATCTCCTCGCAGCTTGATGTTCCTGTGACTGAAGTTGCACATATTATTCAGAAATTTAAGATCCATGAGACTGTAATCAACCAAAGTCCAATGTTTTGCTCTTAGCCATTCTTGGGTGGTTTTAGCTGTGTGTTTTCGGTCATTATCCTGTTGCAAGACCCGTGACCTGTGACTGAGACCAAGCTTTCTGACACTGAGCAGCACATTTCTCTCTAGAATCTCTTAATAGTTTTGAGATTTCATTGTACCCTGCACAGATTCAAGACACCCTGTGCCAGATGCAGCAAAGCAGCCCCAGAACATAACAGAGCCCCCTCCGTGTTTCACAGTAGGGACAGTGTTTTTTTCTTCATATGCTTCATCTTTCTGTCTGTGAACATAGAGCTAATGTGCCTCATCTGTCCATAGGACATTCTCCCAGAAGCGTTGGGGCTTGTCAACATGTACTTTGGCAAAATCCAGTCTGGGTTTTTTATGATTTGTTATCAACAATGGTGTCCTCCTTGGTCCTCTGTCTCCCATGCTGTCTACTTTGGCCTAAACAACGACGGATGGTGCGATCTGACACTGATGTTCCTTGAGCTTGAAGTTCACCTTTAATCTCTTTAGAAGTTTTTCTGGGCTCTTTTGTTACCATTCAAATTATCCGTCTATTTGATTTGTCATCAATTTTCCTCCTGCGCCCAGGTCCAGGGAGGTTGATTACAGTCTCATGGATCTTAAATTTCTGAATAATATGTGCAACTTCAGTCACAGGAACATCAAGCTGCGAGGAGATGGTCTTATAACCTTTACATTTAACATGCTTGCCTATAATTTTCTTTCTACTCTCCTGAGGCCCACTACTCTTTATAGGCCCACTGACTGATTACAAGATTGTAGACACCTAATTAGTGTAATTGTAATGCTAATTAGTGGACACACCTTGATTTATGTCCCTTTGGTGACATTATTTTCAGGGGTACCATCATTTTTGTCTAGGCCCACTTAATGAGTTTATTTTTTTAAATAATTCTGTTGAAGCATGGTTCAAAATCAATGTCAGATTTTCATTTGTTTATTTTAATCAAATTTTTATTTATTATTACTTTTGTCAGATTCAAGTTATTTCTGTGACCATTGTGTTTTTTTTTTACTTTCATTAACTGTGAGGTACCAAAAATTTTGTCCATATGTGTAGGGATGTATAAGACCCAATAAACTAGGCATGTATCTGACTGAACACATGTTTTTAATCTAGATGTTAAAAAGCTTGCACAAATAAATGTTTCTGGGCAGAATTTTGGATCTGTCCAGAGAAAAGATCATCAAACACCTTGTAACTGCAAGTTAACGATTTGCAGTAAGACTGCTGAAGCTGAGCAAAGTGGTGTAAATGGTCACGAGCAAATAAAAAATGTAACAGAAGCATTGTTTCTCTCTTCTGCCCTCTCCAGATTGATGGTACAGAATCCTTTCTCCCAGTGAATCTGGACTCTGGAAGCATTACAATAGTACAGTCAGGCATTTTGGGAATTCTTCAGACAGATTTTGGCTTGGAGGTCACTTTTGATTGGGCTGAGTTCTTTACAGTGACAGTGACCAGCAGCTACTACAGAAATCTGGTGGGCATGTGCGGAAATTACAATGGAGAGCGCAACGACGACTTTGTCACACCAGCAGGGGAAAGCACTTCAGGCATCACAGAGTGGGCTGCATCCTGGAGCGTTCCTGACAATGACCGCAACTGCTGGCACTTCCCTCTGTGCTCCGATGAGCAGAAAAAACTCTACAATGGGCCAAAGCACTGTGGCATTCTGGTGGACCCAACTGGGCCCTTCGCTAATTGCAATGAGACAGTCAGGCTGTCCCAGTTTCCGAACGACTGTCTCTTTTATGCATGTCTCACCCATGGAAGCCATACGACTCACTGCAAAGCCCTTACAAGTTATGTAAACTCCTGCAAGTTGGCTAAAATGGATGTCTCACCAGACTGGAAGCAGATCACCAAATGTCGTAAGTATTAAATCATTACATTGGAAAAAAGCCATTAGTGGTTTCCTCATGTTTCATTCACATGCAAAACATTATAGCAAGTTATAGCAATCACAAATTTGCGTTTTCAATTAATAGCAGTTTTAGCTTGTTTGACAGAGTTAGGATGATCCTTCATCAATCAAAGCCAGTTTATGAGGAGTTTATGAGGAGTCTGGCCAGTTCCTGTTCCTCTCATTACTCTAAAACACATTATTACAATATGCAACAGGGCATATGTAACAATTCCACATAGAATGGTGGTGAATGGAGCTAAAAAAAATAATAATAAAATAAAAAGGTTTATTGATGTTTTTCTACAGCAAATACACTGTATGTCCAAATGTCCAAATCTAATAAATTCTTCTAATAAATGCATTTAGCACCGATTGCTGACACAGATGTGCAAATGCACACACACAGAGCTTGTTTAGACCCTGTAAAGTCCCCAGGCAAAATGTGACTGTACTCACTGACTATTCACAAAAAACTCTATATTTAATTGCTTTAGTATGTGGCTGTTACTTACTTAATGCATTTAAGACACTTAAGAAATTTAGTAAATAGACACGTAGGCATACCAGAAAAAACTACATAAATTATCAAAATTCAGATTTTAATTAGATCTTCTCTTTCTTCTCTTTTCAACCTCAACAGCTTAATAAGATGTTCCTCAGAGCCTTTCATCAATGCAAATGGTAAGAAGTAGTTTCTTAAAAAGTGAATAAACACATGGTACATCACTTATGAATATTTCTGCTGACATTACTGTTTTGCAGATCTGATGAAAGATCAAGAGGAGAGTGTTTGAGTCCTTACATCGATCAACTAAAATTTCAACCAACAAAAATTGCTCTATTTACATGTTAATCACCTTCTATCTTCAGCCAGTGTCAACAATTTTTTTTTATTTTACTGTAAGATGAATGTTTTTCTTGTTTTCTTCTTCTTGTTATTATTAAATCTTTGAAGCAACAATAAATGTTACTGTGTAATTTCCTTCTTATGTTTAAGTTCCTTTATATGTTCCTCTGAGACATAGATTTTGTTTGTAAAGGGAAAATACATTTCATACATTTCAATAGCAACATTTTAATCATTGTTAAAATGTATGGTAATCACTGCAATGCATTAATTAAAGTTGTCTATTGTAGTGGCATGTCTACACTAATTATTAGTTTAAAAAGAAATTGTCTCAGAATGACACAATAACTTCCTATTTCATCATTTTGATGTAAGAGCTTGAGGTCGGTGTATGTTTGTGTAAGTGTGTTAAGGCCATCATATGGGGCTGGAGAGTGGAATCTAATGATATCTTGAAGGCTATAAGAGTGTTACAATGCTGATGAAATGGATACACTTGTTTGAATTATGTTTTTGGATGCAGTTCACCATTAGAGGTGAGTTTTAGTCATTTTGATAGTCCAGTAGTATCCGGTACATTCAAGTATTGTTTAATTTCTAATATTAACTATAAAGAAGATTACTGTTGTGTTCCTGTTTATTACCAAAACCAGAGCATCCATTGCACAGGTTCAGATGCATAAATGATCAACATTATTACAGCTTATAATCATATGTTGTAATTTGTCAAGGAGAACATAGAAATTTGGTAGTTTACGCAATGATGATTACACTAGTTTCACCTCTTTCATGACTCATAAAGCTGTTAGACAGTGTTCTTGGGAGTGATGATATAGAAGGACCACTTCTGGTTCCCCAAAGAACTCTTTAGTTAAGTGGTTTTAAGGTTTTATTCTTTATTTATCCATTGAATGATTCTTCAGGGAATCGGTTTTGCAAATTATTGAAAATGTGTTCTTTGGTGCAGATAATGTTTACTTGTATATGATAAACAGGCAAAGAGACAAAGAATCATTTATGCATGGTTGTCATACTGTCATGTAGAACCATGACCTTATCGAACCAATACTGTTTTCTTTGAAGCTCCCATATGTTACAGTTGTTATAAATCATAGAACCATTTGTCAGTACAGCACTTTTTAAAGTATGGGTGCCATATGATACCAAAATAAGATACCTGAAGAACCTTTCAGTGTAGGGTTTTTTTTTTTGTAAATGAGAGGTGCAAGTCCACATAATAAAAAAAAGTTTTCTTTGTAAAGGGAATTTTACTTAATTTTAGGCTTCCTCAAAGAACCTCTCAATAACAAGTTCTTTGGCGATGTGCAAGTGCCTTTTAAAAGTTAAAACAAAGTTATGTTAAAGGTTCATTAAAACGCCCACACATTTCTTACTTGACCTTTTGTCAATGTAACATGCATGTGATACAATTTCAGCTGTGGCCTCCAATGAATGGGCAGTTTGGTACAACCCCGAAGAATTATGTGCATTTCAAAATTCTTCTGTGTACTTCAACTGCACCTATGACTACCCATCTGGTGACATAAAAACTTTCAAGTGGATCAAGCCAGGACCGCAACGGAACCAAAAAATCATAGTGTACCACTCGAAACCAGAAAAGGTACACCCATCGTACAAAGGACGAACTGAGCTCACCAGTGAAAACAAGAACTGCAGTCTGAGACTGCGCAATGTTTCTGAGAGTGACGTGGGGAACTATTTGTTCAGCTTTAAGACACAACATAAAGCATGGACAGGTGAAGGAGGAACATATTTAAATGTAGCAGGTAAACCAAACATGTTTTGACTGTGTTGATTCATAACATGCACACTATACAAACGTTAAAATGCAAATTTATGATTAATGAAGACACAAACTGCATATTTATAATGGAAGTTCAACAGGAAACTGTTTTATTCAGAAACGTCTTCTGATTATTCATACAACATTTATCAGTTCTACCCTTCAGAGTAGCAGTCAATTCCAGTAGGACAGACGACTTCGTCCAAGAAGGGGACAAGGTGAATCTGACCTGTGCCTCTGAAAGATGCACCCCCTCCGGGATCCACATCACCTGGTATAAGAATGGGGTTCCGCTTTTCCATGTCAAATCGAAGGCCCTTAATTTCAACTCGGTCTCGCCCAGTGACTTTGGAAACTACACCTGCGGCCTGAATTACAATGACAGCTCAACGGCACCTGAAATTCTGCTTGACGTGAGATGTATGATTCAGTAATTGTTTAAAACAGAAACTCAACACTCAAAAAATGCAAAAGTGGCTATGATCATGGTATGTACGAACCCAAGTCAAAAGCTGATGTGGGTAAACGTCAAACTGTGGATATGTTGGAAATATAAAGATCATAAATCTGAGCTGCAAGTTCATTAGTTCCACTGGCAAGTGCTTTAAGTAATTTGTCTTTTTATTTGATCAGAAATCACCACCATGTATGTGTTGTAACTGAAGGCTTTCTACTAGATTCTGATGCAGTGCTGTGAAGATGTGATTGCGTTCAGTGACAAGAGCATTAGTTAGGTCAGGATGTTGGATGATCACCACCCAACCTTGTACCCAACTCCTTAACTCATAGCAAAATTACTGAATAAAGCACCATCAATCAAGGGAACACAGTTCCACTGTTCATTTTCACATGATGCCATGATAGTTCCACCATTGCTTGAGCGATGCAGTCAATGGCTATCGCCAGTGCAAGTTTGAGGATTTTCCACTGTATGTGTATATTTTAAATCCAGTTTCATCATCATTCTAAAGAGAAAAATAAATAAATAACATTTCAATATGGAATAAAATAAATGTATACAGTAGTGGCACCATACTTGCACTGGTGAAGGATCGCCTCTCCCAAATGATGGTGCCCTTGTGACAATATGGAAATATTATGAAAAATAAAAGAAATATGAAACCTCAATATGGAAAAAGTATACAATAAAATTCAGCCAAGGACTGCTTCTCTGAAATGATGGTGGGACTTTTGTGGCATTATGGCATAATTAGAAACATTAAATAAAGTACATAAGTTTACAGAAAGTAAATAAGTTACCTTCACTGAAGAATAACCCCTATAACCCCCTTGGTGTACCTAATAAAATGACAAATAAATGTAGCTGTAAGGCAGGTGTATCTAATAACCTAATATCACTATTTCTGTGCACATTACATTCAGCCTCCAGAGCTCTCAAACATATTGCACATTTGTCTTCCACAGATGGTCCGAAGAATGTTTCTCTTGCTGTACAGTCAACAGGCACCATTCAGAGTGGAAATTCATTGACTATTATCTGCCATGGCTATGCTAACCCACCAGTGAAAAGATACTCCTTGTTTAAAATGAACAAAACAGATGTGAGCCAAATTGGATGGGGTCGTAATTACACCATCCCAGCTGTCAACCCTGGAGATAGTGGACAGTACTTCTGTTTAGCTGAAAATGAACTGGGATCACAAAACTCTACAGTAGTATCTGTACAAGTAGAAGGTAAAACTCTAGATGGCTCAATAATAAAATATATAAATATTAACAGCAGTGGTTTCTGGTAATAGGGCTGAGTAATTATATCATTCATCATCTCTCTTTAATTCCATAGACCCTGAACACTTGCTGTTTGTGCCGGCTGCATTGGGTGCCCTGTTATTTGGAGTCATTGTAGCAGTGGCTCTTTTGTATATCATAAAGAGGTACGTGGCTTAAGATGTAGGTTTTAACAGTGCAGTGATGAAATCTGAAATACTGAAAGCCTGTTGCAGTCCCCACAGCTTCACAGGAAACCGTTGCATTCCTCTTCTGTTGTGAAAAAAATGACTTTACACACTCTAAGTGGCTCAACTGTCACAGTGAAACAGTCACACCACCAACAGCAATGTTAAAGTAAGACCAGAATGTGAAATACAGTGAGTTTTTTTTTCTCATTTCAGGAAGAAGCAGTCTTCAACCATTAATGAGTCCTCACAAAAGCTGCCAAAAGCAGAGTATACCCCAGGACTGCAATCAAGCCAAGGCCCTAGATCTCTACCTAACTTACAAGTAAAAATGCCATCTTTTACCTTTGATTATCAGTTTATGATAATATCTGTTTAGCTTACCCCAGTGGCAAACCATAACAGAGCTAGACCTTTCACTAGAACTTCCTGAAAATGAGGGGAGCATGTCTATGAGAATGCTAATTTATGCAAGAACACTAAAGGGATTCCAGGACAAACAAGTACTAAGCTAATGACAATAGACATTAACATTTATAGATATTTTAACAGGGATTATTTAAGGATAATTATTTGAGGACTGTAACAGATGAACATGTTACCGTGCAAGTAGCAGTTTACCATCTCCTTTGGTAAAGAGCGCTGGCATAGAGTCGCTGCTGCTGCTGATCCATTTCTAATAACTAGCTAAGACCCATGGATTCCATGTCTGTTTACTGTTGTTTTTGTTAGGGTTTTTTATATTCTTCCTAGATAATTTATTTTTCTGCACTGAAACTGAATGCCCACACAAACTGTAAGAATATTTATGAAACTTGGTCAACTGGTAGTGCTCCCTCCTGCTACTCAGGCATAAGAAATTAGTCTGATTGGCCTCAAAGGGAATGCATGGAAATGTGTTTTCTTATTTATGACAAACAAAAAAAGTTAGATTTACTTAGATTACTAGATTTCTTGCTGATTTGCATGAGTTTTCACTCAAAAAAAAAGTTTTTTAATTAAAAAAAGTCTTAAGTAATAATAAAATATAAAAAATGAATCTTAAAAAAGCTGACTTTTCTATGTAATATGGCTAGCATATGCATATAAACACGTACCAATAAAAAAACAACAACATTATTAATCAAAAATTCTATAACTTGAGAATGCTTCATTAAAAATTGCATGTACATCAATAGGAGGCGCTATAATTCCACAAAAACAATACTACATGTTTCTCAGCAGCCGTACATCAAATCAGTCTAAAATGTATCATACAGAATCTATTAGCTAAGTGATAGTACATAGACAACTTGGGAAATCAAAATTTCTGGATGCCAATCAGAATTCAGCAGGCATTTAACAGGGTTATCATAGACAGGATGAAACCTGAACAGTTTGTTCATGTAGGGCCTTTTTAGTGACTGGAAATTAAAAAATGACCATTATTTTTGAAGGCCGGTGATCAATGAACACTTTGTAGGCTTAGATGGCCCAAACTGCATGTGGCTTCATAAAAAACTTTATACTTACAGGTTATGTCAGAAATTAGATTCCTGTTTGTGTTTTTCACTTATTCATTCAAACACTAAATATTGTTATCTAGATCACATTGGCCTTTGAAAGTTTTCAAACATTATGCAAATTAAAAGCAAATCTTATGCTTTCCAAATAGATGCCCGCAGCTATTAAATCAGAGGGGGATTTTGACAACCTCGCTGTCCAATGCAACTCTGACCCTGTTGAGCCTCATCTGACTTACGCAGAACTACAATTCCAACCACCTTCTTCAGAAAGGTATGTCTATGGGACAAATTAAACCTTCTTTGTGAGAACTTGTGACAACTGAGGAGAGGCAGACGTTATAAGTACTATAAGATCTTTGGAAGAGGTTGTCAACCAGCAGAGACCCCTCACCTACAAACATGCAGTAAATTGCAAAAATGGAGCTTTACCTCTCTCTCTCTCTCTCTCTCTCTCTCTCTCTCTCTTTCCACACACATACACTTATTGCAGGGTGCCAAGCATTTGCTCAATGCAGAAAGTGCTTTTTTTCTAAAGATCAGTTCACAAACTTTTAAAAGATATGTTCTAAAAAATGCAGTAATGAAAAGTTGATCTATCTATTATTTAGTTCTATTTTGCATACAAAAACACATTTGGTATACACCCTTATTGTTAAATAGATGCTTTAGTATTAAGGTAAGCTACTGTTAACCTATAAAGACAGGCCTGAATAACAGAATTCTGTTATTAAAAGAAGACAATTTATTAGTCAATGTACAAAGTCAAATGTACTGGCAAAATGAAATAATATATGAATGAATTAAAATACTGTGATATATTGTGAAACCACCAGAATCTAAAAAAAAACTGATGAAAAAATGAAAAACATCATTTTTGGTCACACTGCCCATTACAATGCCAGATTTTCATTCTGTCAAAAAATAAAAACAGTGAAAATTAATATTAATATATATATATATATATATATATATATTTTTTTTTTTTATGTATATTAAAATTTCATTCACCATCATTCAAATATCTGATAAAGACACCATAACATTATATTAAATGAAGTACATTTAATTAACTCTAAATGTAATCTTTCCATAAACCGAAACTCAAAACCATCTGTAGAGGAGCATCAAACAAAGTATGACCAACTACAGTAATAAAAGCAACATTATAATACACCCAGTGTAAATCTTTAATATTTTAATACTCTGTTTGCAGATCTGGCTGGACTACACAAGAGGACATCTCTGTAGTCTACAGCTCTGTCAGAACACAAGGGAGACATGCGGGAGCAACACAAGAACCAGAATGACTTTCTATGCATACAACTGAGTTTATATGCTGTGAAATTTACACAGTTTACAGTGTAATTTACATTTACAGTGTATTTGCAATATTGTATTTTGGTACAAGGACTGACCCTTGTAAATAAAACACAAACAAGTATCCAAGAGGGTGAGGATTAGCGTATGGGTCAGTTTCAAGCTACATTATACACTGTTGTTTTAATACTGAACAACATTGTGATGTAAATGTGGATATTACCTGCAGTCTATAAAATGCAGATTGCAGATGATTACAGAAAACATGCAAATTATTTTCATATTAAATTCTTATGTGTTCCAGGGTTGGATGTGCCTTCCTATTTTTCTGCAGCCCTTTCCTTTTTTGCTGTATAGAATGCACACATGTTCAGGGAATAGAGATCCCTCAATGTAAAAATGCAATGTGCAATACCCCCCAACACACACACACGTGCAATTAGGAGGTAATCTATCTACGTTTTTGCATCTGAGCGTCTTGCTATCCCTTTTCTGCTGTGACACTGAGAATTACCCCACTGTGGGATTAATAAAGGATTATCTTATCTTATAGAACATAGGAAATATGGACAAAAGTACTAGGACACTTGCTCTTTCATTGTTTCTTCTAAAATCAAAGATATTAAAAAATATTTTGTTCTGCTTTTGTTGGGGCAATCATCTCTACTACACAGGGAAGATCCTCTACTAGATTTCAGTGCATTTATGTGAGGATTGCATTGCATTCAGCAACAGGAGTGCCCCCACCTCATGTTCAACTCCCCAATTCATTGCAAGTACTGGATGGAGCACCATCCATCATTCCAGAGAACACAGTTCTACTGTTCCACAGCTCAATGCTGGGGGGCTTTATACCCCTCTAGCCCTCGTCTGGCAATAGGATCAAGCTTATCTGCTCCAGAGAGTCTATTTCTATTGGCAGAACTTCTCTACAGGGACTAGAAAAGCTGTGTGTATTTGCACATCTGTGTGTAGTATCTACAAAATCTATAAATCACACACAGACAGATATTTTTGTAAAATGTATTTTACACAATGTAAAAATTGCTAAATTAAATATACAAAATATACAGTGCAATCTAAGGCCTGAATTACATCATTATGTTTGTACATCCATTTGTAAGTTAACATGTTGACAACAATCTGTCAATCATAAAAATAATAATAATGCCAGTATAAAATAATAAAACCCAAGATATGAATATTTAAGCAAGACAATTCATGTATTACAAACAAAATCATATTAATCATATTTTCATTACTGCAATAAAACATTCAAGACATTTGCTGTTAATAAGCATATATTAAATTTACAATAAATTAGCATTAATAAGGCATTGTCTGTTCATTCATGTGAAATAATACTCCCATAATGGCCGCTTCCACTTTACAGTATGCTTAAGTTTACAAGCCTAGTTGTAGCTAAAAGCTACATGCAGTATGTACAGCATATCACGGACAAACAGTGTAGCACTTGGCTTCTGAACTAGCATGAATCAACCGCTCACTTAAATACTGACTGTCCAACCTTAGCTTAGCAACTGGGGCCTCTAACAATAATCTATAATCTGTAGAGAACTTTCAGAATCTGCTGTGTTGTGTGTAGGATATTTGTAAGTATGTGTATATGTATGTGTGTATATGATATCTCAAGAGGTTGGAGGTGGAATTGAAATAAATGAAGGATTAATTTTCCTATATCATTTAATTAGATTCTCTCCAAAGTTATATTAAGAACTCTAAACTCCACCAGTTACACCAGGAGTGTAAAGCCCAAAGCACAATTTACACCCTACATTTACAGATTTAAATTTAAGACATAATTAAGTGAATTGTTTGGTAAATTGTTTGGTTTAGTTACTAATTCTTTACAGTTCTGCTGTTTCCCAGCAAAAGGTCTGATGAAATACAATGTGGCTAGGCTTGGACCATTAGCTGAGGTGAAAATGAGTGATGAGCATGTATCTCATGTTCATGTTAAAGTTTTTAATACTGCACAGTAATAAATAAGAAAGATGTTAAGCAGCCTTACTATTCACATGTCTATTGTGAAGTGGCCTGTAGCTTTAAAAGTCCTTCACTTTTCAAATGTGAATACCAAAATTTGACTATATTACCAATCCTTAAAATCCCATGCATCCTATACATGCTAAGTAGCTGAGATAGCTATCTAGCAGCACTAGCAAGCTGTCTTGGTTATTGTATAATATCATGTTGAAAGTCATGGCTAAAACCGATAATGACATTAAAAACCTAAATAACAAAAACAGCCCAAATCAGTGTTTACTAGCTAGCTGAGCTAAGACTGGAACAATGTAACAAGACATAGTGGGCCATACACACAAATCTGTGTTCATCTGTATTTATCTCTATCCTTCTTTTTATCCCTGGTATAAACTGGCGAGAGATAATGATGTATATCACCTCTATATACATTCTGGTGGCTGTTCTGTCCACTCTTTCCTGAAATGCAGGAGGCATTTTTTTCACTGGGTAAATAGGCAGTGCTTGCAATTGAATAAAGACTCAATAAGTCCTTCTCTATAGTTGATATATCAACTTTGAAAACTTGTCAGATGAAGCAACAGTATTGGTGCCTAGTGAACAGCCAATTCCAAGACATATTAGTTGCTTAAATACTAAGCAGTATTATTAATCAGGTACTGTAGAAACAGCTAGCTGCTTCCTTACACTCACCAAGAGCTCTCTTTTCAATTCTTGTGGTAAAAACATAGCGGCCTCTGTTTCAAGATTAAATGCTATTATACAGACAAATACCTCCTACTTTCCTGAGCTACACTTTAGCATCAGTTGTCCACGAATGTGGGTTCCTTGAGCCATTATTTCTCTTTGGTTTTGATGCGTTTCTTTAAAAATACACTGACGTCAAGTCTTTACAGTCGCGCTTCGTTAGCTGTGTCGCCACTGGCTGGTGGTTTCCTGAAGGGAGAGAATATATAATCATTGTTAAAAATGACATGCTTTTAGATCTCGTTCTGACCATATTAAAAATGCCAGAGAGAACATCAACAACAATGTAATGTTGCTGTCAAAAGAAAACCTTGTATGTCCAAAATGTACTTTTCAGAGGTTCTGAATTATAATGGTTAATGTAAACAGAGTAATTCAGAGTAGTTCAGTATGAAATGCTCCACTGTAAAGTTAACAATAGTGCTGATAGGAGTTAGATCTGAAAAGCTTAATACTTCTAAAAGCTACATCACAGCAAGCTATAAGACACTGGCTACATCCACTGGATATTTTGTTTAGTAAATAAAATGACTGTACTTGTGTTGCAGCCATCGTAACCCCTGGTTCATATTATCACCACAGTAAAGAATTTTGGGCAGGTCAGTTTCTTTCCAACAAATAATTTCACATGAAACCACTTTGAGTGACTTTGTTTACATAACCACTGAATTATGAAAAACATTTGGACTTTCCGTTTAACCTTAATATATAGTATATTAATGTAAGGACATGTTTAATTAATTATCCCAATTAATTTTGTACTTTGTATTTTCATTGATCCATTTACATTTTAATGTTCACACAATGTACTAGGTAGCTGGCTAAAAGAGATGATTTACAAGGTTTTAACATGAAAACAATATATTCAATAGTCTGTTTCAGGTAATTCAGCTATCAATCACAATCACATTTCATAAAAGTTGTAAGAAGGGGATCAAAAAATGGCTGAGGGAGTTATTAAGATCCAAATACGTTTCAGGCTAAGTGACAGTTCCTGAAAGTTCCTGAATGCCATTTTTTGTGGATTGCAGTTTTTGGCAGCATCCACCCCTCTGAAATGTGCACCTACTCGAATTTGGTGAGGGGGGCTTTGTCACACGTGACCTCCGAGTGTACCCCATTCGTCGTACCGTTTTGCGCCTGTAGTTTTGGGATGCTATCTCTTGGTTTCTCTAGCCCATTCATGTCTCTAGATCAAAGCATACACACACACTCAGCGGAGGTAGGCCAGTTCACAGTAACAACTCACTATCATCCCATGACAAGTCCCTTTCTGTGGAATATGATAAGTGAACATTCTTTGTTTTGCCCAAGAAAAAAATCTTTATTGGATAGATCTTTAAATAATTTCAGTAATTTAAACACTGATTCACTGACTAAAATGACTAATATGCTAAATGTAGTCAGTTGGCCAAGACGTGTTGTATGTGATGTATGATGTGCTTATGTTGTTTTGCCACAGAGCTACAAAACCAATGTAGGTAAAACACAATGGAATTCTTTGTCACCCAAAATTGTTAGCTTAGCATCTCCAGTGTAAAAACAACAAACAAAATTTAAGGGTCAAAATGTCTTGGTCAATTAACTACATTTAGGTTATGGGGAAATGTGTGTACATTTAATCTTTCAGTCAAGCACCTCTTTATCATACACCAACAAAGCAGATTATAGTGAAATAGAACAGTAAAGTTATTACTAGGACTAAGTGACACAATAAAAAGTAAAAAGTTCACTTACACAGCAGCGTTGTTGACCACACCTTCTTCCAGAGTCTTGGAGTCAGACACCTTGTGGCCAAAAAGTTTTCTAGCCACAAAGTTGAGCAGGCCACAGTGGTTTGTATAGCAACAGAATGCATCCACTGCCACCAACAGCACCAGGAAGATGACAATAACGATGCCAGCCACGCCACCTTTACCCAAACTGGGCTTATGCACAGCTGCAAGACAGTTAAGGAGAACACAGGGGTACATATACATTTATTAAAGGACTACGCAAACCAAATGTAATGCTCAATGTGGCAAAGAAGGTCAATAAGGACTTGCTAGTATCCATTTATGTTCATTAATACAAAATATCATAAAGTATTTCATGTGTTTATGATAAATATAAAACTTCTGTATATGTTAGTAATGATTAACAGTCAGTCAGAACGTGATTATGACGTATTATGGCTATGATATGGTAAACCTTACCTTGTGGAATGGAGAAATTGAGTTTGGTTGGGCTGGAGGAGCCGTTGACATTAAATGCTAAAACTTCGATCTGGTAGTCTGAGCTGTACTGAAGATTTTGGAGCTGAATCTTGGTGGAGTCTGGATCCATTTCCTTTTCACTCCAGTTCTCGCCCTCCTTGTCCTGTCAAAGTTAAAAGACACCTACATGTTAACATGCTGAACATGCTTTGCTCTTTAGTAGCAGCCAAATACACATTTCTGAATGTTCAAGTAAACTCTGAAAAGCCAAAGATTTTATATGGGCATTTTGGCCTCAACCTTCTCAAGATGCAGAAACAAGTTATAATAGTGCAGTGGGCAGCTTTATAGACCGCAGATGGCTGGACCACCACAGGGGGGCATGATTGCAAATGGAATAACACTAAAAGCAAGACCATGCATGCTTGCACTGGTGGAGATTTTTCATGGATTATGCATAGTCCTGTAAAGAATTTTACTCCGCTTACTAATGTCACTCATATCTTGAAGGTGGGAGGAGCTTCTGAAAAACTACAACTGCTTAGGAGTAAGCTAGAAGTCAGGATTTTGTCATCACTGTGGAAATGATTCCCAATTGACATATTTCTGTAATACATGGTGGGTACAAACATTTCACATCACACGACAAGCAAGTTATAAATGAAAGCTTTAGGCTGGAATGCCCTTTCGATGCAACCCTGAGCCAAAATATATGATTTTCAAGTCATCTAAGGTAGGACGTTGTCATATTTTTTTAATCAAATGGTTTTGTTACTAAATACAGAAGTGATTAAGTTTGTAACTGACCATTCTGTAGCGCACAACAAAGCGTTCAATAGGAGAGCCTCCATTGTCCAGTTGTTTGATTGGGATGGAATAGGTGTTTCCCTCTATCTTGCTATCAGAAGGATATAGGACAGGTCTGTCGGGTTCACCTACAAGATGAATTACAAGGTAGAGGCAGACAGAAAGGGGGAAAAAATTGACAATTTAATACCAGCAATTCTTTATTTGACATATACGGTAACAAAAGAAATGGTAACAAAGCAATTTTAGATATTGCTCCAATATAAAAATCCTTTGTATATATTTCTAAACAATTTATATATTGCTACAATATGTCCTGTAATATGTAATTTTACAGTGGTTCACAGCTAGACAACACAATATGTATTCATATCAGGCCTGCTGATTTACCCTCTGTGATGGCGACAGTAATGGAATTGAGATGATCATCACCGGAAACAGGTCACAATGCAGAGTGAAAGGTCACCAGCAGGCAGATGAGGTATAGAGAAATGGTTCAGTTGGGTTGGTTAGATGAATGATGAATGGAAAAGGCAAAATATGGAAACATATTTAGCATGGTAAGCATGTAAAGAATGCCATCCTGTATGTCCAGTCATGAATTAATATACAAGTGAAATGGAATTTATGGAGTAAAACAAATTTAAAGGAGTTAAAGTTTTGGAAAATATAATATATTAGCCTGTTCCTCATTAGCCTGCTTCATAATGAGCCAATGCACTAAATAAATAGTATGGTGGAAAAAATGTTTCTAGCTAACATTGCATGAAAACAAAACCTGCACTGTTGGACTGGAGCTGCAGGACTGTACAGGTAGGATGTAGCAATACAATGTTTAATATTGTATTAAATTGTACTGTTCCTGTTCTATCCTGACTAGCATGCTAGCTTGTAGCTAGTATGTTACGATAAGGATAACATTAGCTTAGGGCTAGAGCATTAGATTGGGGCACTATTATCCACAGCTGTTTTGCTCAAATACTGTATTGTCATCATGTTGCATGCTCTCGTAAAAATGGGAAAACCTTCTGTTGAAAAAAAAACAACAACTCTAGACTAGCTGCATGGTCTAAGCTGGTTTTTGATGGTCAATATTGTTGAAAAGACATATACTGGTAACTAACTGGTTAACCAGCTCTATTTTGGTCATGCTGATCATGCTAGTCAACCAGCATGGTCAAGCTTGGTCATACTCATTGTTTAGTACAACAGCTATTTTTTTCATATCATCTGAACTTTGTCTGAACTTTGCAAAGGGGTACACCCCTATTGCACTGTACACATTAACAACAAGGGCTCAGATTTCAAAAGTGGCCAATGTCAGATAAACTATATAAATATTACACTGTAAAAAATCATTTATAGCTATTTCGGAAATTTTGAGTAAAATGAGTTAACAAAAAAAAGAAAGGAGAGAGGTAGTTAGTATTACTCACGTCTGGCCTGGGTGCGGATCGTCTTCTCATCAGACCAACCCCCAATATAGTGCTCATTTTGGGCCGCAAAGCGTACAGAGTACTGAGTATATGGAGCCAGAGATGTGACAACCAGGGGACCTAGGAATTCCAACACAATCAGTCTTTTTTTTATCACAGAACCAGTGGCTAGACTTTAGACTGCTATGTGTCAACCCATTTGTACGCTGATTAAATGTAATAGTTTATATAGTGTAATATACCCATACTGTACAAAAGCAAAGCAACATGAAACTATTCTAATTATGTGCTAAAGAAGCTAACTGTTCTGCCGAGACTGAATTCATTACCAGAAAAGGGAATGTCAGTCTGACTCCACTGATCTTGTGATTGTTTCCTCCACTGCACAAGATATTTGGTAATGGGAGAGCCACCATCTTGCAAGGGGGTGCGCAGAGTGATGTGGGCTGACGTAGGTCCAGGCGAAACGGTAAAAAATTCTGGCACTGCTGGTGAAGCTGGAGAGGACAGATGGAGAGAGAAATTACTGTTGATCAGACAAGAGATCCCACAATGTATTTGTTGATAATTTCCTGCTATCTAAATAAATGAATTGCTGTCTACGTATCTGACTATTGACTATAGTCAAACATGGCAAACATTTCTTACTGGTCTGATGGTATAAGGGCCATCTTTCATTATAGCATGGTAACTGTAGGTCAGTGTGTAATTTATTATGTACAGTGGATCCCAACACTTACTGATTAGCCTAAACTGCTCTTTGCTGGTGCCGGCCGTGTTGTTAGCTTTGCAATAATACACACCACCATCAGAGGTTTTCACATTCCTAATGATGAGCTCTGTGTCAGATCCTTCCACTTTCTGCCAGCAGAGGATATCAGTACACACACACAAACACATACATAAAAGTCAGTAACATACAATAAAAGAAAAGTGACAGTGATTGGATTTGAGCAAGTTCAGCTAAAATGAGGCCAATCCGAATGCTATGTTTGAGACAAATTATCAAGAAAGAATCATTAGTCAGCAAATTTGATATGTGTGACAGTTTTATCATTGAGGTACCAAATGCCATTGGTATCATGCCAGACCAATGTGACAGTGGGATCTGAAGAACTCTGAATGATGGTGGTGCTATGGTAAAGGCAAAGTGAGAGGAAGCCAAAAATGCATAATTATTTAATTACTCTATGATTTAGATAATAGTCAGTAGTAGTAATTGGTTATATGGATAACTATTAATTGCAGCCCTACATGACAGCGAGCCCTAAAACAAAGCATGTTCCATGATCACTAAAACAATAGTAGCTAAAAAGCTTCTTAAACTGTTCTGGACAAGTTCGTTCTTTGCTGTCTCCTACCTTATTCTGATGGTCAACCCACTCAATGTGGGGCAAAGGATGTCCAGTGGCATTGCAGGAGACAGATGCAGTTTCTCCAAGTTTCACAACCATCTCATTCTGGGTCAGGGTCACAAATGGGAGTTCTAAACACATCCAGGAAAAATGTGTTGAAATTAAGAACTTTGTGATAACATAAAGCCAACAATTCTTTTATAAAAACTGGGACTTCTACTGGTTACTGGTCAAAACATAAAGAATGAAAAATTCTTTGAGCAAAGAAATGACAACAAGGCAAGAAACTCCAATGTAAATTGGTGCTTACGCCATATCAAATTGACCATGATATCTTTGTTTGTTGTGGCAATAAACTTTAGACAACAGAGCCCTCTACATTTCTGGAGTGAGGAATGTTCTTTGAGATAGGTGTGAGAATGTACTTGCTTGTTTACTAGTACTGTTTTTGAAATGTCACTTCTGAGAAACAACCCTTGGGTATTCTCACTTTGATCCAAATAATGTCTCACAGATGGCTTATTTTTTTTTTTTTTTTTTTGGTCAGACTCTCAGCTGAATATGGTTCATATACATCTCAGAGATCTTTCAGTAGTCTGTTAGAGCAGAAGGAAATCTAATGCGTTTCTCATGTGTGTCCAAAACTCCTCACAGTTAAGCACTGATGCTGATCTCCTCTTTCCTCCTAAGAGTGGAGAGAATGTTAGGTGAAAGTTATATGTAGCCCTTTTGCTAACTAGCACTACCAACTCTGTTTTCTTTGTGCTCCTTTTACCTGTGGTTCTAAACTTCAAACAGAGATTTCACATTCCAACAAGCTTTCTCACCTGAGACGTCTAGAATGAATTCTGCGTTGTCCTCTCCAATCTTACTGCTGCCAGTGCAGACATATTCCCCGAAGTCACTTCTGGCCACGGCTGGGATAGTAAGCTCACTTTTGTCTGAGTTGTATATGTAGCGAGAGGAATCCGAGGTAGAAGGTCTGAGAGGGACAGACATAGGCAGGATTAACCCATCAAACCCATAAAAACATAATTCAGCCATGCTAGTAGATTAATTAAGACCAGTTAGCATTTGGTACATGAATCATGCTTACTGGTACACTTTTTCTATTTTCATTTGGTCAACTTGTTAGCAATAATTTTAGAAAATATTTCTCCAATACCAACTCCACACAAACTGTAGACAGATGGATAAACTCCAAAACGAATTGCTATGGTTATTCATACCATTTATACAAAGTCTAAGAGGGTCCATTGGGTTTGCATAAATGGAGCCTCTGCAATTCTCAGTAAAAGAGATGTATGTTATGATGTTATTGTACTTACGTTGTCCAGCTAATTGTTGGATTTGGTACTCCTGACACCAGACATATAATTGTAACGTTTGTGTTTGGTCCAGCGTGGACATGCGTCCGGCTTTCACGAATCATCACAATTGGTGGAACTGGGGGAGCCAAGATGATTGAGGCAAAACTTAGAAGAACGACTCATTGCATCACTTGGCCTTTTCTAGATTTAGCTCCTGGATTAGTCCCTTATTCAACAAAGCCCCCAATCCTCCCTTCTTTAAATACTCCCACTCCTCACCGTTAACAACAACAGACACATCCAGCCTCTTCTCTAAGGACTTGTGATCTTTGATGTTCGCCACACAGGTGTAGGTTCCATGATCAGCCTTCTGAATGTTTGTAATATGCAGATTCCTATTATGCAGGACTGTGAGATGACGCATGCCTGTGGAAAAGAATATCATAATAATCATAGTTGAACACTAACTACTCCTTCTTTTTTCTCATTACAATGAAGCAAAGGCTAAGAAAGCACATGCATTTCTATGGTTGTCAATGGTGGCGTTTTGTTGACATGGGGCAGTGCAGTTTTTTCGAGAATTAGTATTTTCTCACTCTCATGGTTAGGCAGATGAGAAATTGGGTGACATTTTTGGAGTTAGTATCTTCTCACTCTCACTGTTAGACAGATGAGACGTTTGATCATGAGCTGTGAAGATGTTGTCCAGCCTGCTGGCCAGAAACATCTCTCAATTTGGAGACAAATTGGTCATGAAAGGCGCCCGTGACCTCCCGACCCCATAACCATTGTCGTCCACCATCGCCACCCCTCCACTCTGCCATCTGCAGGCATCACAGAGAATGAGGAAGGCGAGGAGACCATCGTACCACATGGATAGCCCGTAGCGAGGGTCCTACCATCATTGCTCACAAGATGACCGTTCCGGTACCAGTTGATCTCCACCTCGGGTTTCCCGGTGACCACACATGGTACATGCACTGTCTGGTTGATCAGAAACTCATGGTATGTCTTTGTGTCACCAAAGTTTGGTTCCTCTGAAAATGAAAGAGAATTAGAAGAAGCGATGGAAAGCAACTTTGATGGAATATGTCCTTCAGACAGGTATCTTACCATAGACAAAGATTTTAATGGTTGTCTCATCTTCGTGACTGTCATAGTCACATTTGCATGTGTAAACTCCACTGTCTTGTAGCTCAACCTTCCTCAAGTACAGTTTAGCTGAAGTTTCATCCACTTTCTCCAGTCCATGCTTGTCTTCGTCGATATCCTCCCCGTCCTTCTGCCATGTAATGTCAGCATCTTTACCAGCTGGAGGATATAAGGATGCCATGAAAGGAATACCAAATCAACCAAAAGTGAAAAGTAAAGTAAACTTATTCAGAACAGCTGAATTTCATGCCAAGGACATGCCTGGCTTAGGCATGTTGTTCTGTGAAGAATCTATGATTTAGTGCAGCAGCTTTACATTATGTTA
Organism: Salminus brasiliensis; assembly: GCF_030463535.1. Classification (NCBI taxonomy): domain Eukaryota; kingdom Metazoa; phylum Chordata; class Actinopteri; order Characiformes; family Bryconidae; genus Salminus; species Salminus brasiliensis. The sequence goes on from NC_132878.1 coordinate 90,007,439, forward strand.
AAGTTCTTTAAACTGCTAAAGCACTCTTTGCACTCACAAATCCTATTTACAAAAGTAGTAGGAATACTACTATTCCATTATTTAAAAAAAACAAAACATTATTTTGTTTCTTTAGTGAACTGAACATATTAAATATATTTAGTTTTATGCAAAAGTTTAGGCACCTCTTACATTCAAATGACATGGTTTTACAGTTACAGTTTTCTACAGATGAAACACTCCTGCACATTTTAAAGTATAATTAAGTCTATATGATGTGATATAATAGGGTAAAAATAGATTTAGCTTGTACAAAGACTTTTCCTACATTTAATCAATATATAAATAGATTTGTAGAAAATGTCATATTTTAATCTGCTTAGTGTGGAGGGTTTATTCTGTTATTCTCACTTAGAAAATCACCAAACATAATTTTCAAAGGGGTCATTTTTGAAAATGGAAAAAGTACACTAACCTTTGCACAGTAATAACTGGTCACTCCCCACTTTAAGTTCTGTATCACCGACAATGATCTCCACTTTAGCATCTGCAAAAAGACACGTGTTATACACTACTGCATTGAACATCATATAGGAACAAAGAGGCAGACAGACAGAATAAATCAGTATATTATGAAGAGAGAGAATGAGTCTACTGTCTACCAATGTCTACCATTTATCAACCACAAACACAGTTCTGATTCCCAAGCATAAGAAAGTCATAATTACATACAGTCCAAGGTGCGCACCATCATCACTTACCATGCACATACCCTACTTTTTTTGTGTTAGTTTTGAAGTAACATGTTTTCAAAGATATCAACTGTCTCATGCGCCTTTCGTACCCTACTGAGACAGCATGTTTTTAGAGATATAATTAATTAATAACAATTAACAATGCTGACACATTGTTGTTATGATCCAGTAGGAACAACTAAGAGATTGGAATCTTGTTTCTCCTATAAATTGGATTTAGTGCAGGCATACAGGACGTCTTGCATGTTGCCGCATCACACATGCATAAGGTCCCATTGTTAAGGACAGATAAGACCAAAAAAAGCTCTGAGAGTCTAAAAATAGATTAAAGACAGGCCAACAGGAAAAGAGTCAATGGCCATTGGCAGTAGTGGACTTCCTTTACTAGACACTATTTCTTCCTGTACAGTCGTTCAGATCATAGTTAGAGAAATATACAGTGAAACCCTTATTATCTGAGATAATACTATCATGTTTTATTAAATGTAACACTATTAATGAATGAATTGCAAGGATTGTAATCATTAGCATGTCCGTAATCCATATATTAAAACAGAAATATGATATAATGTAATATTTATATTGCCTTTAGAAATTAAATATATTACATATATTATTATTTTGCCATAATAATGCTGAACATTTTCATTTATATTCTTAAATATTCTGTTAAAATGTATATAAATGTGAGCCAAAAATCAAATGTTATTATTATTATTATTTATAATAATAATAATAATAATAATAATAATAATAATGCCATTCAGTCATTCTTACCTGCTAGTCGTGAAAAAAGAAAGAAGAGGGCAAACAATCTCAGTGTGATGAGGGATGAGGGAGCCATCTCTGCGTCCTCTGAGTCCTGAGTCCTGAGTCCTGTCTTCCACAGTCGCTCTTTTACTCTAAACACCTGCTGCGTAAATGCGCACAGTACGCACTGGTAAACGCTGGTGGGCTGCAGGTTTTATAGGCAACTAGGAGGCAGATGACCGAGACAGACAGGAACCTCGTTATCAATAAAATCTGCGCTGTTCTTCCCCAACCAACACTCCCACCTCCTGATCTTTTATTCAAATTATCCGCCGACGAGCGGGATACCAGAACTGCCCTGCCCTCCCAGGCGCCGAACGTACTGCCCTCCTCAACCCCTCCTCACGCCCCCCCACCCCACCCCCCATCTAGTACCGAGTGCCGGATGGAAGCTTAACTGTCTCTGGAGGCGTGAGAGAAGATAAATTACTGCACTGTCATTCGCTGTAATTGTATTGAGGAGTTCATCTCCAGACCCTGACGTGAATACGTTCATTTAAACAATTCAATTGATTTACTCTGTAATTTAAAATGATAATTTTGACAATGTGTGTATTTAGCTCATTGTGGGGACCAAATGTCACAGGAGCATGAAAGGCATGACTTCTTTCCTCATAAAAAGAAAATAAAATATTGCTTTTTTTTTTTTTAATACACACTTGCTAAAACATTGCTTTATATTACATTATACATTAATACATTTAATTAATTAATAAATGTAATAAAAATAAGCAAATAAATAAAATGCAGAAATACTGTTTAGTTCTTCTTTCTTTCCTGAGGTTTAGTTTAAGCTTATTATGCTGAAGTTAGGTTTAAGATTAGTGTAAGTAGGGTCTATGCCCTTTGGTAGATAGGTTAACTGATTTTTAAAAAAATTGATCAAACCACACTGTTTTTATATTTATATTGATAACTAACTGTTTGATGAAGTAATAAATATTTGCTTAAATGTGTTTAAATTGACTCTTAATTGTGAATAAACATGAATAATAATGACCAATTTAATACAAAATGCCAAATGTACATTGTGTTCATTCAAGGTGTGCCTGTTTAAATATTTCATCATTTCAAACCTCTCAGAACACATTTCCTCACTTGTTGTTGTTGGGCATCATTATTATATATTAATTATATATTATATTATATGGATTATATATTGTTCAGATACATCAGATCTGGCTCAGGTACATCATAAACACACTATTGTCACAGTGAAATCTATTACATTATTATTGAGTTATTCTGTTTCATTGATTAAAGGAGTTTATCTTCTGAAAATCAAATGAACACGATTAAGACAGGTTTGGTGTCTGAAGTGTGCTTTTTTTATTTAGAATGTAAGATGTTGGGCTAACATTGCTAACAAACACTGGGCTTAGCATATCACAGATCTTTTCCAGTATCTTAGTAATTAAATGCTTAAAATATGAAATCTTAAAATACTTGTTTTGAAAATCTAGGGAAACAAATATATTGTAAAAACAGGATAGTAAAATGGGACAGATAGACCTAATTTATACATTTAAGCTAAAATAGAACAATCACTCAAAACGACTGACCTGACCAATCATTTCTACTCAGCTCGACTGAAGTAAGTATATATGTTTTAAATCACATTGATTTGTCTGCGGGAAATTAATGAAGACTTTAATGCTAGGTGTAGTGTAGTGTAGTGAGAAACATACCAGGGTTTAATTCCCTGGCTGGACAAACACACCACACTACAGTCTATATAATACCTGCAAGACTCCCAACTCTACATTTGTCTACCTGTGTAACATGATTCAAATAAGTCATGCTGGATGAAAGCATCAGACAAATGTACTCAATATCAATGTAATGTGTTTTGGGTGAGATGTGTTCAGTGTGTTTTTACAGAGATGAGACTGGTGACAATCTCAGCCCAGTGTTTTATAGCAACACTAGTCTATCATCTCCCATTCTAAACTAACAGAGCAAACTTCAGATATCAAACATGTTGACTGATCAACTGCTGTTAAATTATTTTCATTTGATTTCATGCTTAACTATTGATTTAATATCTGTACCATTACAGTTTTTTCAGTAGACCAAACCATATGGAACACATTTTTTTTAACGTAATTTTAATACAAAACAATAACAAATCTATTTATTTGGAAAATGTTAGGATATCATGAGGATGAGGATATAATAATATAAGGATATAATAATAAAGATAAAAAAATATTTAATATATATAAAATACTTTGGAGCAACCAGAATGTTTTTGTTATCATACTAAATTCTAAAAGTCTATTCATATTATCCATCTGATATGATAGAGATGTGTAGTAGTAGTGGTGGTAGTAGTAGTAGTAGTAGTAGTAGAAGGTGCTTTGTTGTCCTGTGTAATAGGATGTGCCTCCACCTCCGCAAAGGCTGTCCTGACATTGTGCGTCAGTTCCACAGCAGAAGGAGCCGTGTGTCGGGACAATGGGCGAGCGCTTCACTACGTGTTGTCTACTGTATACGTGAACGTTTGCCACAAGCATACGTGATTATGCAGTCACGCACTGTAGTAAGCAGCAGGATAGGGTTTTAATAAACAGGCGTCGGGTTATTTTTAGAATTTCCAATTGTTTCTCTCACCTGCTCTGGCAGAGGACAACACACGACTGGTTGCGTGCAGGAATACAATGTCTTATTGTGCTGGGGGCATCCTCATGGGACATAACCAAGCATCTCCCTGCACGGCTACACTCGTAAATTTGGGTATTTCAAGGCTAAATGAAATATTTAGTTTGACCTAAGTTTCAACAACCTTGGCAATCAGACTTGCTCTTTTTGTTCTACTGCTACAGTATAGGGATTAATGATGGGTTAGATTCCCAGGCAACATACAAAGATCAGTCATAACATTAAAACCAGCTGTCTAATATTGAATAGGTCCCACTCATGCTGCTAAAACAGATCTGACCCATTGGGACATGTACTGTACAAGACCTCTGAAGGCGTCCTGTGGTATCTGGCTTTTATCAAGACGTCCTTCCCTACAGCCCATTTTGTAGGTACTGACCACTGCACACTAGGAACACCCCACAAGGCCTGTCTGATATTTTGAAGATGTTATGACTCGTTTAGAGTCGTCTAGCCATCATAATTCAGCTCTTGTCAAAATGGCTGAGATCCTTACACTTGCTCATTTTTCCTTCAACACATCAACTTCCAGTATCAGCTAGAGGGTACAATGCCCAAATCAGTCAATTCTAACTAACTAACTAACTAATTGGAGTGAATAGACAGACGAATAAACACAAATTAGGCAGAATGCTAAATAGCAAAGCACTTTTGTAAGTCGCTCTGGATAAGAGCATCTGCTAAATGCTTTAAATGTAAATGTAAATAAAGTTATTTAAAGGCTCACAAGGCTTTTAAACACTGCATACTCTGAAAAAGATCATTTTAATGATAACCAAATTATTTAGCTCTAAAACATATTATCTCCCTTTCTCTTCCTCTTCTCTTGAATGAGGGTGTCTGTTATAAGAACTGGTAGTTAGTGTTCTCCTCCAAGCGTGTTGAGCTTGGGTCAGAGAAAGCACATGCTAGCAGCTTGGTGTCTTCATATAATAGGAAACGGTCTTGCTAATCAGTGGGCATTGATTGGCCATACCCCAATTGGCAGGGGCCAAAATAACATGGTGTTTAAATTGGCCACAAGCTCCAAACGTTGGCTGATGATTACCAAGAAGCTTCAACCACTGTGAGATGGCTGCCTAGCCTCCTTTACAATTGTGAATGATTTCTAAAAGTGTGGTCAAAACAAAAGTGGCAATTCCCCCTTGCATGAACTAAATCACTCTGACCACAGCTGCCCACTTCCCCTGTCTCACACTGACGTAATAGTGAAGTCATTTCAGTCATTGCATGCTGAAAAGCACTGGGGGCACTTTAGGAAATTCATTATCATACAATGCAGGGGCAATTAGGCAGAATGCTGTGTGCCACTACACAGCACGTCCGCAAAAGCCCCTCCACTGTATCAGTGCCAAGCCATCCATCTCCGTCAGCTCGGAGTCTGAGAGCTAGATAAATCAAAGTCACGAGAAAAAAAAGAAGTAAATAAATGTCATGTTTTTTCCGGTGGTAATGATTTGTTTAATTGACAACATAAAATAAAAACAGTATCACTTCGATCTGTGTTTGGATCAGAACTGTCATGCATGAAGCATGACCCCCCCCCCCCCCCCCCCCCCCAATACAGATTCCTAACTTCAAAGAAAAAATGGTGGAGAAGAGCAGAGTAAATGAGATACATTACAAGAGAAGACTTCCAAGCATTCATCAAAAGTTAACCACTGTCTCATCATGCTTGACTGGGGAGATCCTGGAAACTAGGGCAGCATTTACTGTAAACTGAGAAAAACAATTAGAAGCCAAATTAAATAATTCAAGTTAAAAGGCCGGATAAGACAGATCAGCTTTTTTTTTTACCTATATCCAGCTAGTTTGAAGACTGGCTACTTTCTCAAACGCACGTACTCTATAGGTCTACCTTCCAGGCTGACATAAGTCGTTTCCAATTTAATGTAAGTTGTAATGCATATGTTTTTGTGATCCAAATGAAGTCAGAAGACTGACGCCAACTTGCCTTGTGCAAAATTGTGCCATGTTTTGTGTATCTACAGGTACATTTATATTTGTACAGCATCGCTGTCATGCTGTCAATAGACCTCGCTGCCAATTGACCTTCAATAAATCTATTTGTGCCATTTTTGACCTTTTTTACTTGACCTGTAAAGTTGACATTTAGGAGATAAAAGATTTTTGCACAACAGCAATGATATACTGTACATGCCAAAGATTACCAATCCTGTGGTGGTCTGGTAAAAGTAGTAGTTTGAAGAATCAGAGCTGCTAGTAAATGTGAATAAATCTAAGCAATGACTTGGGGAACTAAGGATAAACATAAGATTTCATATATTGTTATTTTGTACTACATTAATGTGCTGATATAAGCTAGTATGATTAAAAAAGAGGTGACAGTGCTAAAAAAAACAGCTGGTTAAACTGACTGACCAGCATAGGTTATGCAAGTTGAGCAGCAAGACCAAGCTAGTCGACCAGCATGGCCAATGTCATAAAGCTGGTTGACCAGCATGGCCAATATCATAAAGCTGGTTGACCAGCATGACCAGCAAGACTAATCACCAAATGTGCCAATGACTACTGTATGTCCTAAAGTTTGTAAACTCCTAGCATTTCTTCTGAAATAAAGGGTGCATCTTTTTAACACATTAATTCAGGTCCTCTTACTGCAGGATGGCTCTTACACCTTGACTCTTGACTTTTGCTTTATATTCATGGAGCTACAGGCTTAGTTTAAGTGGCAACGTTAACTAGAACCTGACATTATGAGTCTCGGTTTCATTGACTCATCAAATACAACTTCTCTACTTCATGTACAGATGAGAAAAAAGACACCCTATCATGTAACACAGTTGATCTTAGGTATGTGTACCCTAAGGTTTGAGGAGGATTCTGTTTTTGTCTGAAGAGTCCATTTTGACAGTGAGTCAAGTTGGTTCTGGAGATCTCTTCCATTGTGGTAGTGTTCTTTGTCATCTTCGTGACATGGTGGTTTACTAGCACTAGTGCTGGACCGAGTGATCACAGGGTTGTGGGTTTGATACTCAAGGTCCTCTAAGCCGCCATTCTTGTCCCCTTGAGCAAGGTTCTTAACCCTTTCTGCTTCAGAGGACATTTCATTGATATTGCAGACAGGCATTCAGGCAATGCATCAAAATAATAAACATTATAATGTTTAATGCTAAATTTAAATAATATTATATCTTAAGTTGATTACTACATTTTACTGTTCTGTAGCAACAGTTAATTCCCATGAGGTGGGATGGGGTTGCATTGACAATTCTGAAAACAAATATTTTATTGGAAAAATATCAGCTGTTTTTCAGATGTGTTCAGATATTCTTTATAAATATTTAGTCAACTGATACTTCTAATTCTCTATCTATATTCCTTTAAGACATTATCTACATCATGAAATTAACTCAGTGAGCATTTAATTTAATTTTGGTTGCTGGAAAAACATCAGCACTGTCATTTCTCTCAAGATCAAAGGAGAAACCAGTGCTGGAACCACAACATTTTACCATGTCGGCCTGCTAGCTTCCTGGAAGAACTGCCAAACATGCTTCCAAAAACAGAGCAGCTCAGTTCTCTTCAAAGAAAGCACCTAATGTTGCCTACGTGACCTAGTGGACACTCTACATTGGCTACTACCTCACTTACTGCATGTCAACAGGGAGAGGGTTTGTCTGGCATTCATCCCATAGCCAATTGCACTGTTGTAGCCCTTCTACAGCACTGGGATTACACTTTAGAACAAATCAACTATCAGGGAGAAAGATGTAGTGTCCAATAAAAACAAACTGCTCAGTTGTTTAACTCAGTAACTTCAGATACTCTTGTACTGGTTTCACTCATGTGAAAGCTCACATTTTTATTTCCTAATCTTAAAATAATTACTTATTTTCCTTCATTTGTGATATAATAACTCTGAATAATGTCATATTTTTATTACTTTAACATAGTAAACTTTTCTGTCCCTGGCAGAAATGGGCTTCCAAAAGCTTTCAAGTTCACAGAATGAATATTTGATATTCAGATATTCAGATATTCAGTAAGAGTCCATTTTTGTTCTAAAATTAAAAATGCTTTAAATCCTACCTAAATGAAAACAAAATTATTGTACTTCTTATTTAACTACAACTAGTACTAAGTACCATTCAATATTAGCCACTAGAAGTTTTATTGTTTGGCTTTTGGGGAGTTAGCTAGAAAACATATCAACGTTATGTGCGCAAAGCATTTTATTTTAGTTTATTTTACTTTTACAAAGTTTTGACCCTGTGAAGGGGTATAAAACCACCAATCATTGGGCTGTGAAAGTGATGGACTCTAGAGTGATGGAGCTCCATCCAATAACGTTGGGATGAATTAGAGTGGGAGAACTAATCATCCAACATCAAAACTTGACCTTACTAATGCTCACATGAATGAATGCAATGAAATCTATACAAACAACATATTGTTTAAAAGCTCTCCAGAAGAGTAGAGGCTGTTATTACAGTGGGCGGGATGGTGGTGGGCGCTTTCTATTAACACATTTGATTTGAGAAGAACTCTAGGCAGTTACACAAGCACTGACCAAAACCTTCTTGTAAGCATTCTTAATGAATATTTGGTTGCTGACATGTTTATTAATTTTCTAACACTATTTATTATCTTCTAACACTGTTAGGCTAAGTCTCCAGTGCAGAATAGGTAGGACATACAATAGTGCAAGGACAATAGACATGAGACAGGTTGCATAAGCAAACACAATAAATACAAAATAAAATACATGTATATACAAAGACAAATATGTCCATGTGCAAATGTGTGATTAGGCTCCAGACTAAGTTACTATACGAACAGTAAAATGGAATAAATATGTATGGAAACGATGTGTTGTATGTGTAAATGAAGAGTAAAACAGAGTGTTTAGGAGTGTATGCTGAGATAGACCAGTATGGCTTTGTAAACAGCATCTCATACGTAAACAAGGTAAACAGTGCAGGAATGAGTAGGAGCTAGCGTTCAGGTAGCGAGAACAGTACACAGCTTATGTCCAGAGGGGAGTTCAGTTTTTTACATGTAATTACACAATTACATGATTATTTACATCCTTATCCTTATACTTTATTATACATGTATATTTGATTTATATGGTTTTTATTATCATTTATTCGATTCATTTTTGTGTTTTTAAACATGTCATTTTTGTAGTATATAACATCAAATTCAAGTAAAATATAAATATAATTTGTCAATTAAAGAAATAAATCATAAAATATCTATCTTAAAGATACAAATGCTAAATGCTTTGAGAATTGTTTTTCAGAACCAGCAACATTTCTTTCATTTCATTTCAACATTTTTCCCCTTGTTTCTATGAACTACAAGTCTGAATGTATTTATATGAAATTACATCATGCTTTGGTTATTGGTTATGATAACTGTGACATAAATCACCATTCACTGTTTATCCTTAGCAGAAGTCAAAGTCAAAGCCTTACGACAGTAGTTCGGGCAGACAGCACACACAATATGCAAAGACACTGAACTACACAAAACACTATGAACTTATCAACCTATACGACTGTTGGGATCAGCACAAGGGTACTGAAGGTCTGTGCTACCCAGTTATGTGGGATCCTACAGCACCTCTTCAACCTGAGCCTCAAACAGGAGAAGGTGCCAGTGCTGTGGAAAACATCATGCCTGGTTCCTGTTCCAAAGAAGTCTACCACCTCCTCCTTGAACGACTATAGACCTGTGGCCCTCACATCACACGTCATGAAGGTCCTGGAAAGGATTATGTTGACACACCTCAGTCCTCAGGTCAGCCCTTTCCTGGACCCCCTCCAGTTCGCTTACCAGCAACAGGTCGGAGTGGATGATGCTATCATCTATCTACTGCAGAAGGTGCACGCCCATCTGGACCACAACAACTCCTCAGTGAGAATCACTTTCTTTGATTTCTCAAGTGCATTCAACACCATCCAACCTCTGATGCTGGGGGAAAGATGGACAGAATGCAGGTGGACAGGTCCACTGTTGCCTGGGTCATGGACTACCTGTCTGACAGACCCCAGTATGTGCAGCTGGGATCCAACCGGTCTGAGTGCTTGGTCAGCAGCACTGGAGCACCACAGGGAACTGTTCTCTCTCCCTTCCTCTTTACCCTGTACACCACTGACTTCCAGTACAGGTCAGAACTCTGCCACCTTCAGAAATTCTCTGATGACTCTGTGGTAGTCGGATGCATCAGGGATGATGAGGATGGAGAATACAGGGACCTGGTTAACAGCTTTGTCGTGTGGAGTGAGAGGAATCACCTGATTCTCAATGTGGCCAAGACCAAGGAAATGGTGGTGGACTTCAGGAGGAAGAGGACCACGACCGGTCCCATTACCATCACGGGTCAGGATGTGGAGCGGGTAGACACCTATAAATACCTGGGTGTCCTCCTGGACAGCAAACTGGACTGGAAGGCCAACACAGAGGCTGTGTACAGGAAGGGGATGAGCAGACTCTACTTTCTGAGGAAGCTCAGGTCCTTTAATGTGTGCAGCAATATGCTGGAGACCTTCTACCAGTCTGTTGTTGCTAGTGCTGTCTTTTTTGCTGCAATCTGCTGGGGAGGCAGCATCAGGAGTGGAGATGCCAGAAAGCTCAACAAACTGATCAGGAAAGCTGGATCAGTCCTGGGCTGCTCTCTGGAAGGCTTTGAGGTGGTTGTAGAAAGGAGGACTCTGAGCAAACTCACTGCCATTCTGGAGAACACTTCCCACCCCCTCCATGATCTACTGGTCAAGCAGCGGAGCACTTTCAGTAACAGGCTCCTTCAGCTCCGCAGCAGTAAGGAACGGTACAGGAGATCGTTTCTTCCAACAGCGATCTCGCTGTACAACGCCTCGTCACTGTGCCGGGACATTATTGTGCACTGAGTGTACTAATAGAACAGTCCCGCTGTTTCTCAATCGGACACTTTTTCTGTTCATCAGTATGTACTGCCACACAGCTCTGTCATCTGCACTGCCACTTTAAACTCTATACTGTAATGATACCCCAGGATGCCTTACATCACTACATTATATTAATGTAGTTACTGTTACTGCACTGTTACATTACACATAATTCATTCTGTATATTACATTATATTAATGTAATTATTACTGCACTACAATCACTTTTACACTTTTACGCTTTTATGCCTCTATCATGCTGCTCTCTTGTTTGATTTTGCTGCTGTAAAAACTGACTTTCCCTGTGGGATAAATAAAGTGATCTATCTATCTATCTATCTAAATACAGAACACTAGGCAGTAAACAGTGTGCAGTAGGAAAAGCTCTGTAATTAGTGTATATTATTATTATTATAATTGGTACAGACTGATAATTCTCCTTAGTCAGAAATCCATTTTCTCTGAAAACATTATGCCAGCTAACTTTCCCTGTAGCTTATCTTTCCCCTTTGCAAGCCAATCTCATCTGGACACAAAACCCCCTCTCGCTCTCTCAGCAGCACGGGAGCGCTTTAATGAGGCCTGCCACCCAGCGCGAACCCTGCATTGCTTCAGACTTCTCTAAAGTACCGCCACACTTCTGACCCTATCGGTCATGGGGGCTGCTGGCAGGCGGCCCTCCCCAACACTTCCATATCGATAGTGTATCAATCGCAACAGCCCTGCACGGTCTCCTGCAATGGTCCGCCTGGTCACTGGGGATGCAGTCCACCCATTGAGGGCTTTATATCGCGGTGCTTATCAGCGTGCTCATTTTCTCTCATTATGGGGGAGCGTGCACTTTCAGAGCTCACCGGTGGGAAAAGCCTCCATTGGTGGTTTTGTTTTTGTTTTTTGTTTTGACCCCCTACCACAGCCTCTGTTCTGCTAAAAATTTGATGTTCTTATAAATAAGACAATTAGGCTATTATATGTATGTTATATACTATTAACTGTGAAAAGGTCAATGGTTTTATGCAAACTCATAAATAAGACTGTATCAAAGGTAGTCATTACTACATGTTTGGTGTCTGAAGTTTGCTTCTTTAGTGTAATTCCCTTATATCCAAAATACTGTAATTATATAACTTATTTGAACCTTACCTTTTTTAATACATGCAGTATTTCAGCTGAGAACCAAAATATTTAAACATATATGTGAACACATATATTTAACAATATATGATAAAACATTGTCACCACCACAACCTTGTATCTCCAAAATGCCAAATGCCATTTTTTTTTTTTTTTTTTTACTTGTATGTTTTCTACCAATCAGAAATATGTGTATGATACATATATTATGCACATGTCATATTTGTGATACTTATATATATACCTACACCAATAAATCGGCACATATACTTTTGAATATATACCCAACCATTTATGCTATATGTGCAAATATGGTCTTATATCAGATTTCTGTATGGGCAAAAAAATAATATAAAACTTACATAAAATACATGAAAATTACATGAGAGCAAATTGCTCTAAATACATATTTACACTATACTTTTGATCATTTTAATTGCTGTTCCCAAAACACTTAATTAAAACATCAAAAATTCTTAGTGTTCTTTATGACACCTAGTCGAGTCACGTTAATCTGTATTCCTAAAGCACAAAAGACTTTAATTAAAAAATTAACCAAAGTGCTGCACAATATAACATTGACAACAATTATGTACAAACAGAGAACACAAAACAGAGAATGAACCAAAATAAGAAATTTATAAAAATGTATTCCCACAGTAAAAACGTTTTATGGCAAACATGGTTAAGATGACAAGTGATTCCAAATGTTTGAACATTAGCTTATAATCAAATAAAATTGTAAGGGAAAAACACAACCGTGGCAGAATTGAGAGTTTCAGAAAAAATTTTACTGTGTGAGAATAAAAATGTGATTTGTGCTTACTTTGTAATTACTAGTACTTCTGTATCTTCTGTATGTAATTTTCAGAAATGTAGAGACACACTGGTTAGATATACGCCCTGGTTAAGTGCTGATAGATGTGTGGTCATCAGGTGGTAAAGACAGATATGTCTGGTGTGTTGTATTTGTTAATTATACCAGCAAATGGACACATATAAATGAAATAATGTAGGGCCCAGAATTCAGCCTTGTTGGACACCAGAACACACTATATATTAATTAAGCAGTAAGTGTTTAGGGCAACATAATAGTCTTAGGAATGTAGGTAATTTTTAGACTAGAACAGCACTGACACAGAAAGGTCCATCCCAGTTTTGAAGTTGGTCAAGAAAATCTGTGATCAACTTTATGAAAGGCAAAGGAGACAGGCAGGGTATCTAAATCCATCTCTTAAATCAACTTTGGTGGTTGCTGTTTCAGAGCTATGTGTGGCCAAAAACCAGACTGCAATATTTAATTACGATTATCTGCACTTCAGCTGTTGACAGTTCTTTGAGATTGGTCTGTGATTACCACAGGGGTCTCAGGGGTCAAGATGCTATTGGCCCTTCTAGAGAGGTCTGAAAATGATGTTTAAATACAAGACTAAAGAGGTTTCTCAGAAGCCTTCTAGCACAATAATAGATCAAATGAGGTCTAAATTATTCACCAGATATTCTGAAGTGACTATTTTTATATAAAGAAAACCAAACAAATCCACTTTAAAAACATTAAGAGCTGTTATATAATAAACAACTATGGTCTTCTGTATTTCTGGATTAAATAGTTCTGAGGTCAAACAGGCATGGGCTCTTTCTGGAAATGTGGCTGACCTTGATAGAAAGCATACGCCATGCTCCCCAAAACAATGACCCCACACCCTTCACGTTTTGGGATGCCACTTGACGCTAGCTCCCAAAAAGTATCGTCCAGCGGCGGTTCCCGGCTTTGTCTTCTTTTTGTGTCAGTAAACAAACAATAGTCCCGGAGACAATGGGGTAATGTTTTGGAGCCAGGAACATAGCCCCTTATAATAAACACACAATGATAACAGACGCACGCACACACACTCGCAGACACACTCCTCCGCGCCTGAGACAGACGCTTCAGGAAAAGGGGAAAGACTGATTAGGGGCAAAAGCGTTACTGACGTAAATCACCCTGCACCTTCACATGCGCCATTGGGTACCGCATTACAGCACACTACTGCATATACTGGACCGAATTACATAGATCCTTTGAACTTTTACTCAACAGTCTATTATATTTTAATTTTACTGTTGATGATGAATAAACCAATACCAATGGGCCAGACTTATTTTGAATTATATTCCATTGCTTTAACTTAGAATAAAAAAGCCTTCTCTTGTAACAAATGTATCATTCTTTTTAGACAGTGGGGATTTTATAAATCCTGTGGATAAATTAAGTCAATAATGATGCCATTTAATGGCAAACACTTTGATTTAATGTCTTTTACAAGTGACAATGTAGATCTAGAAACCGGCAGAAAAACATAACTAGGGCTCATTAAATCACAGTTTCTGGGCCCTAAATTAAAAGTAGGTCACTTTTAATGTACAAAGAACAAAAATACACTGTTTACAGTCGAATAACCAATACAATTCTTTGGAGTAGGAAGAAACACCTTTGGTTTCCCAAAATAATCTTATTTACAGGAACCCTCCAGTGTTTTTCAGTATAATCTCTATCTGCCGCATCTGTAGCGTACGGTCAATTTCCACGGACAATCATTGGGACACATTTTCCTGCACTAACTGCTGAAAGAAAATGTCCATTGGCAGTGTTTTCCATTTTCTGTTCTTTTCCACATGAAAACTGTAAAGAGCCATCCACTGAATTTTCTTTTGGGAATAAAAGTGTTTTTTCCCCTCCTTGGAACCCTTTTGGCATCCTAATTTTTAAGAGTGTTGTGAAATGGAACATATGATGACATTCACATTCATTCAAGTTTTCCTTGTTGTAAATAAAAAGGGAGTATGAAGAACATTGAGCATAATGTAAAGATTCTGTAACAATGAAGTCCTTCTTATTGACCTGGATGTCCAATCCAAATACCGTTTAGGAACCTAGCAACCTCTAAGAGTGTGTCTGCTGAGTTGTTCCAGTCTGGAGTTTCGACTAGTTAGACTACAATTCATGCAAACTTCCCCATTGACATTAAGCAAGCAAATCCAGTTCTGTAATACATCTCCATCAGAAACACTGAGACTCTTCTTTCCCTTTTGTGATCATTTCCTTTATTAAAAAGTACTTCAGATTGCTATATTGAGATTCACATAGCATTATTTGTCTAGTAACCAGGAAGGAAAGAGTCATTGCACTTAATGGTGAGACCGACATATATCTTTAGTAGACATCAATAACACAGCATAACATTCTTTTTTTTCAGCGTTCCCTTTTTGTTTGGCATTCTTATTTTTTAAATATTGTGTACTGGGAATTCATTTTGGTCTTATTATATGGCAATATTAGGCAACAAAAACTCTGACTATGTAATAGAAAACCAACCATATTCTGACACTAGAACCCATTTAATACTTTTTTTGATGTTCTTGAAACTTAAATTAATATTGATTGTTCACTTGCTGACTGAACTGACTGACTAGGATAAATTAATGATGATGTGCAAAGGCCTTGGGCCACCAAATTGACTAAGACTATTCATCCAGACATTGAGTTTTTGCTAGTAAACCATTCTATGACATCAGAGCAAACACAAAAAGCTGTTTAGGTTTCTTTTTTTCCAGCTTTGCAGCGCAAGTCACTGCATGAGTTTCACCACAAAAAACCTGACCAGTGTTATTACACTCAATTTAATAACTATGTAAATAATCCTGCAATTCAGTGGAATTATCCTTTAGTTACAACAGTACAAAATCAAGGCTTGGACCTGCTAGAAATCAATGTATAAAGGATTAGCCCAAATAGGATGCCAAATACAAATACTGGGTTAATCCAGGAAAGAATTGGAAGTAAATTTTTTATTGACAAAAATAACAGTTTACCACAGTGTATTCATATTTATATTATTATGTTTCATGAGTTAATAAATCGTTTTTGACCAGAAGGAAGTAAAATTAGAGTTGAAACTAGCTTAAAATATAATACATTGGTCAAACGCAATATATATATATATATTATATATATATATATATATATATATATATATATATATATATATATATATATATATATATATATATATATATTATAACTATGAGTATTATTCCAATAGGTTGTCAATAGCCATGTCACTCCACTGCTGCGTTCGCTTCACTGGCTTCCTGTAGCTGCTGCCCGCATCAGATTCAAAACCCTGACTCTGGCCTACAAAGCCAAGAACCAACCAGCCTCTCCATACTTGATGGCAATGGTCAAAAGCCGATCCGCACCAAGAGCCCTTCGAGCTTCAAGTACGGCTCGGCTCGACCCGCCATCCCTCAAAATCCGCGAAAGACAAGCGTCCAGGCTTTTTTCTGTCCTGCACCAAAGTGGTGGAACGAGCTTCCCCTGGGTGTCCGAACGGCAGAGTCCCTCACTGTCTTCAAACGCAGACTGAAGACCCACCTCTTCTGAGAGTACTTGGACGATTAGAGTACTATGGTCACCTTATTGTATTGTGTTTAGTAATGTCTAAGCTTAGAGGTATCCTTTGAATTATTGGTCTATTCCAACTAGCAAAGGCTTTTCTTGGGTAAATAGCAAAGCACTTTATAAGTCGCTCTAGATAAGATAAGATAGTCCTTTATTAGTCCCGCAGTGGGGAAATTCACTGCAATTCAAGAGCGTCTGCTAAATGCCGTAAATGTAACCGTAATGCAATAGGGACCAAATATTCTCAACCAACTGATATATACTTTTTAATCATTAAATTCTATGGTTTCATTTAGTCCCATTGCCACAGGTGTATAAAATCAAGCACACCTGCAGACTTTACACACATTGATGAAAGAATGGGTCAATGTAAAGAGCCACAAAGTGTCAGACCACGTAAAGTTACATAGCAGGGTCGCTGAATGCTGAGTCACATAAATGCATAAACATTGCTGACACTCGATAACTGCAGAGGTCCAGACCTGCTGTTAGAGCTGCAAAGGGGACCAACTCCATATAAATGCCTATGGGTTAAGAGTGGGATGTCATAAGCTCATGTAGGTGTAACATGTAGGTGTCCCAATACGTCCATGTGTCACAAAAGTCCATGTAGCGTATCTGTCTCTTATTGATGTGACAATGACTTTAAACAGGGACCTTTTGGAATAAATCGAACCTCTAAGAAAGAAGTATTAGACAATAAAAAATAAAAAAAGAGCTAAGTGCTATCCTAGACAGCGTGGGCCACATATATCCTGCCCACTTAACCAGCTGTGTTTTTGTTTTAGCATCAGTGAGTAGTCTAAACAAAGATGGAGTCTTAGGATAGAAGATCTGATAGAGTAAAAGGAATATGTGATCACCTTGGTGAAGAAAAACATCCAAACAATAGAAGGAAGAGTCTAACAAACCACCTCATGTAAATACACTAGTCTTAATGGGGCTAAGGTCTGATGACTACAATAAGAGGACAATTATAGCATCTAGCATGAGCTGTAATAATCCCTCTACATCAGCCAGTGAAGTTTACAGAATGGCAGCTTTATTTCTAATAGTGCCATGCAGTGCCAATCTGGGACATGGATTTACGTTCAGTATCTAAGAGTGGTCAAACATGGGATACAATCTTCATAAGAATACAGAATCAAATACTACATACTTAAAATACAAAAAACTTAAAAAGTAAAATTCAATCTACATCTAACCTTTAATTGTTTTATACACTAAACAGCTAGAACATTACCAAAAAGGGCTGTGATGAAAAAACGTTTTGTAGAGGGTAATTGTTTTTTAATAATTATTTACTTTAACAACAACAAAAAAAACACTTACTTCATGTGGAAACATAAAGTTATAACTGTTCTTATTCAACCTAATTGCACAGATCAGCCATAAAATTAAAACCACCTGCCTAATACTGTTTAGTTCCCCCTCAAGTCACCAAAACAGCTCCTACCCGTAGGATTGCATCAATGAGCCTTAGGGGTCCATGATCCTGTTGGTGGTTCACCGGTTGTCCTGCCTTGGAGCACTTTTGGTAGGTATTGAACTGCATACCGGGAACACCCCATACCAGGAAGACCTGCCTGAGGTTTTGCAGGTTTTAATTTTAAACAAAACCCAGTTGTCTTATCATCACAGTTTGGTTCTTGTAAAAGTGACTCAGATACTTATGTCGGGTCATTTTCCCTGCTTTTATCACCTTCATCACCTTCAAGAACTGACTGTTCACTTGCGTCCTTATATGTAGATCCCACTCCTTGACAGGTGCCACTGTTACCAGATAATCAATGTTATTTATCTGTCTGTGGTTATAATGTTATGGCTGATCAGTAAATGTTTTGAGTGAATTAATTAATGCAAAGCTATATCAATAGATTACAAGATCAATATTTTACATCAATATAACCTTCTGCTGTTCTGGTGATTTTTTTTAGTATATTGAAATTCAATTTATCAATATGAGTATGAAAAATTAACCCCCACATCTCAGTCCTGGTCCTCGTAAGTCCATCTTGCTTGCTTGCCTGCACTGACATAACCATACCATAAACATGTCATCACAGCATAGGCCTATTTAATTTTAGTTAGTTGTGGTAATGTTTAGATTCCATTAATATTATAGTGTGATGATACTATTTTCAGTAACTGCCTTTACATTACCATGTGACATCATTACAATTGCATTTGTCAGTTACTGATGGTAAACTGACATTTTAAAAAATACATTCATTACTGGGGACCCTTGGAGAGCACTCATCACTGCAGCCTGTACGAGAGTTTTTTTCTTCTTGAGCTTAGCAGCAGGAGTCACACAGAGTCACACAGGTTTCTTTTTTCTTCATAAAGTGCTTTGTAAAGTCGCACATCACATCTGTTATATAAAAAGTGGTAATTACATTACCAGGCTCGCTCTGGAGACTGCATCTCCCAGTAGGTGCTCTTTTTACTGAGAACTGAAAAAAAAATGCTATTAGTTACAGTGCAAGAGCTAATAATCAATTAAAAATATATAGTCAGCATGCAATTATTTTATTTTTTATTTTACTTATTATTATTTTAAGAAACATTGGAAAAACTCATGGAAACATTTTTGAGTATATATTTTATATATTATATTTATATTTTATATTTGCTTTATTAGCTTTTTTGCAGTTCAAGATAATGAAATTAGATTTTTAGACTGAAAATAAACAGGTTAAAAACAAGATTAAAAAACAAGCTTTTTTATGAACATTAATTTTAAACACAAGTAAAGACAAGAGTCAGTGTATTTCACATTTTTCTGTGTATTTTCTTCCTTTACTGATTCATCTGAGATCTATGATCAGTGTACATGTAACTGCTATAACACAGAAGTTATATTGTTGCTAAATACTGTATAACACAAGAACTGTTGTCTTCTACTTCAGTAACTGCTGTGTTCGCATATGTTACAAGCTGACTGTGTATACTTGCATGTCATAGCGTGTTAGATTGCCCTGCACCTTATCCCTACCACACACATTCAGTGCAGAATGCTGCGTCGGCGTTGCACTGTCCTGTCTGTTTTCGGTGTCTCACGTCTGTTGTATTTATCATATTTATTGTATTGTTCTGGTTCCATGTTTGTACATTTATGTTTGCATGTTTATGTATCTGTGCTGTATTGTGTCTGTTCCTTGGTGCAACATAGTCCTGGAGAAACGTCATTTTGCTCCACTGTGTACCTGTACTCAGATGGAATGACAATAGAAGCCTCTGGACTTATACAGCCTGTTGGGATTACTGAGATTGTCTTGAGATATGTTTTCAATGCTATTATAATGTTGTGAGGGGTTATGTATATTGGTGCACTCTACAAATGTTTCATCTTGGACCAAAATATCGTAGTTTGGCTTTAGTAGAGCAGCTGTTCCTTAGAGATTGTGTTCAGAATGGCCAGGACAAAAAATAAATAAACACACCAGGAGTCAGGAAATGGCAGAAATCACAAGTCAGCCTGAACGAGCACATGGCCATCCCAGAAATCACGTCTCACTCTTTCTCTGTGTTTATTATTTATTTATCTTATTCTTTATTCTGGACAGAAAATGTGATTTGAGTTTGTTGTACTTTCCCTGACCTCCTTTTTCACAGGGAGGTAGAAGTAAGCAACAATTCATGGATGTCTAAAAAGACATCATATCCTACAAGATTGGGTATAATTAGAAACCAAACATTTTTCTACTCACTTTCCCTTTTTAACCACACCACTGCACAGCACTATAAACAGTGCTGAACCTTGAACTTTGTGGGTGTTAGATAGTTGTTAGTTGAGTAAAAGTCATAATTAGAGGACCTGCATCATGAGAAACTGAACGTACCTCTCTTAATCTGACATAAAAGAGCTTGAGTAAGTCTCATTCAATGTATAATTTCTCCCTAGTTCATTCGGTTCAGCTAAAAAAGGGTTTTGTGATATGGCTGCTCCAATTTGCTTTATAGTTCTTTACAGTAAGTTGAACGCTAAAGTTGTATCCTGGCACTGCTCCTCCTGTTCCTCCTCACACAAAGGAGGAGGTAGCAGTCTTGCTGCTGGGTTGTTGCCCTCCTATGGTCCCCTGCCTGTCTCCTGGTGTACTGGCCTGTCTCCTGGTATCTGCTCCATGCTCTGGGCACTGTGCTGCCAATCCACATCGCATTGATGTGCCATCCTGGATGAGCTGCACTACCTGAGCCACTTGTGTGGGTTGTAGACACAGTCTCATGCTCGCTCTAGGGGTGAGAGCACTGACAAAATGCAAAAGTGACCAAAACATCAGCCAAAAAAGGATGAGAAGAGAGAAATGGTCTGTGGTCACCACCTGCAGAAACACTTCTTTATAGGGGTTGTCTTGCTAATTGCCTCTCTTTTCTACCTGTTGTCTGTTCTATTTGCACAACAGTCAGTGTTGCTTCCTAACTGGACAGGTTGATTTCACAGAAGTGTGACTAACTTGGAGTTATATTGTGTTGTTTAGGTGTTTGAGCAATGTATTATTTACAAATCCCAAACATTCAGCATCAAGAAAGACACACACATCTAGGGTTAACAAAGCTATCTTAGCCTAGCAGACTGAAAATGCACTGTTTGCATTTTTGTACCATGCAATGTTTGATTTCATTCCCACTAGTTATAGGTGAGCAAATCTTCAGCTTGCTAGCTAAGCCAATGTCTTCAGAAGCATGACACTAAAACACTTACTAAAATATGTAAGAACATAATACAAAAACATAAATATCCCATATTTTAATTACTTTATGTTTACTATATACTATTTTACTATATATTATACCATATACCACCTGATATAATCAGCTACCACGCCACATATGAACAATCTGATTGGTCACGACTCAGCTCATTTGCACAAGGAAGACCCCAAAAGAAAGCAGAGTGTGCATTTACAATTTAATGTGTCAGATAAATGTGTATACTTTTGTCTTGGCCCATTATCTCGTTTTCCTACAATGCTGTTCAGAAACTGGATCTTTCTCTGAGTCATGACTGTACAATTGGATCATTATCTATAAAAGGGGCAAAATCAAAATTGCCACAGGCCCACCTGAACCATGTGACCCAGTCCCATTGCCCACCCTGCCTGCCAGTAGCTATGCCACTGGGCAGAGCATATGTTGGTCAATAGTTTTCACGGTGATAAGATGTTTAGCTTCAGCAACATCAGTGCAGTTATCAGTATCAGGTAGTCACTTGAGCGCAATCCACTGAGCGCCGTACCCCAGTCAGTGACTGATGTCGCTGATCTGCATCTTCATAAGGCACTTTAATGCACATTAAAGGCCCAAGCCCAGACAAATGAAGAGGAAAAATGTTCTGGGGAACGTTATGTCTCTGCAAGTTCATGCATGTCTGATCCGCCCTCTCCCTCCTTCAATCTCTCTAGGTCTATGTCTCCCTTGGGCTCAGACACCGGGGCAATTAAAAGCTGACCCCTGGATCCGGAGGGAGCAGAGAGAGAGAGAGAGAGACACTGTCGCCCACACCCATGGACACCCACAGCGGTGTGTTTCCGCTGGGATGGCAGCAGGAGCTTTGATATGCTGTCCCCTCTGCAGCCTGCCGGTCGCCGTCAGATTTATGCCTGATTGCTGCTGCTGCCCATGCGGAGGTTTATCATGCTTTGTCCATCCGCTGGCATGCGAGCAGAGAATCTGGGCCTCAGAAGCCCTCGTCCATTGTCGTCAGCGCGCTGATATCAGCTGATTTGCGTTGACCACGAGAGTGCAAGTGGGAGCTATAAAAGGAGGGATGTTGAAACAAGTCTCCACGGTACACTTGGGCTGACCCTTGGACTAGCGGAGGTGACCCCTCCCTTCCCAGCCAAGTACTACTATCTTTAACCCTTTAAAGGAGGGGTTTGGCCATGCATTGTTGGTCTTGTAACTCCAAGACACCCATGTTTGGTGGCAGTTTTGCACTGGAACAGAAACTAGTAGCACTGTGCATATGTCTGCATGTGTCTGTTCAACTCCAACATAACATGCCTAACTCGGTTAAAACAAAATGAAAAAATAAGTATATAATTATATTTTCTATAAAATATATAAAATTATAAAATAATATATCTATATATTCTATCATTTTATTTCCTCTTGAAAATCAGAAAGATGGTGGAGCTTGGCTTCCAAGTGGGGGCTAATGACTTTTCAGGCCCTATCGTAACTATGCCCCTGCTACATACTACAGACAAAAGGTCTGATCTGATATTACTCAATAAGGTACGCGAGGAATGATTTAGGTAATAATATGTGCAATGCTAACTACCAAACTTCCCAAACTTCCAAAAGTTAGTCAGTATATAGACATACGTATTGGGACACCTGCTCATTCATTGTTTCTTCCAAATTCAAGGGCATAAAAAAGCTTGTGTAGGAAGTAACAGAGTCTTTCCCCTAGATATTGGTGCATTGCTTGTAACTCCAAAACACCCAATGTTTGGTATCAGTTTTGTTCTCCCTATTTCAAAATGCCTGCCATAATATATATATATATATATATATATATATGCACACAATGGTGAACTGCGACACTGATTGAAGTGAGTTATGTGGGTTATTTACAGGTTGGGGAGGCCAACTGGCAAACATTTTGTCCCAGAGACATGGCTATACTGAGGATTCTGTTCACTGTTCATCAGCCTTATCAGGGTTTTTTTATGTTTCTGAACTTGTCGATATATAAAGAATGAACCACACTCACCTGCATTGACACTTCTTTGGAGTTCATATTGAAAGTTCCCATGAACGACTACTGAATGCAAACATAGCACTTGATATATTTGTTTAACCCCTTAAATTGAAGCTTACGGTCTGAACTTCAAACACAATCGCATATGAATATGTAAAAGCTGCCTCAGCATCTGCCAAAATGTATGCTTCAGAAGTCCTATTTGTATATTTATGGTGGTAAAGGGCACAAGAATGCAGGAACACAGATCCTTTAGATTCATCCCATATTACAAGAGGACATAAAGATTTTACATAAAGAAATAACATTTTTCCTTCCTCTTGAAAATTAGAAAGATGGTGGAGCTTGGCTTCCAAGTGGGGGCCTCTGCCTTTTCAGGCCCTCCCATAACTATGCCCCTGATACATACTACAGACAAAAGGTGTGGACTGATATTACTCAATAACTGAACATGATTTGCAAATTCCAAAAGTTACAGTCGATGGATTAAAAAGTATTGGGACACCTGCTCATTCATTGTTTCTTCCAAATTCAAGGGCATTAAAAAGTGGATTCCACTAGATTATTTGATTGCATTCATCAACAATTAGCAATGTCAGGACAGCCCAATAGCCCACGCCTGGCATTAGGCATGGTTCTGTTCTAGAGAGTCTTATTCTATACTATTTGCAATACTTCTCTACAGAGACTAAACAAGGTTCATTTATTAGAGGGGGTTGCCACAGACATTTGGACATGTAGTGTTCATTAGCCTTGTAGCTCCAGTGAAAAACTGTGAGAAGCCATCTCTGGACACCACACATGTCTTGGCTTTTGTGGTGGATGCCTCAGCAGGGCCAGAATTTGCAGTAGTTAGGCCTTGGGCTGAAGGAGTTAACATCACATCCTCCAATTAATCAAATCACATGCGTGGTGTCGCCGGCCGCATGTGTGCCAGCTGCCCATAAGGGATTCCTGTGCCGGCTGTGTTGCAGCACACACACACTCACATGCACAGACACACACGCTCCACCCTAAGGGTCTCGTCTTTGGCCGTCGGCAATTAGAGGTAATCGCGGGAAGTGAATTAGTGTTATCAGTGGACAGAGAGGCTGCAGCTGGTGCAGCTGAACCCCACCGCAGTCACGTAGAGTAGAGGCCCTCGGGTGGCATGCCCTCGGAGGAAAATACGTATGCTTTACCATCCTTTCATATACCGACAAGCACGTACACACACATACACACTGGAGAGGTCATTCCGCCACACTGACCCATATTTAGAAAACCTCTCAGACTGAAGCACAAATTGAGTTAGGGAGTGGGGGGCCGACTAACTTAATGATAAGCACCCCCATTTCTTCCTTTTTTGTGAGCTCTACATCAGTAGCTACATTTCCACTGACTCCTGTCCCAAATGAAGACGTTTATAAAAATAAAAAGGGCAAAAAAAGACTTTTCCTAAAAAAAGGTTTTGCCTAATGACATAATTTACTGCAGAAGACTGCTGCTGCAAAAGTTTTGGCTGAAGAAAGTTCTTGGCTGGTTTCCATCTCTATGTTCATTTATTATGTAAATTCTGTGCCTTTGGCTTTCCCAAATCTGTTGGCAGACCCTAAAATCCAGTCATGAAAACATGATATTTATTTCCATCTGAGCCCTTAGACAAGATACCTAACATCCCTGCTGTAAAGAGCAGTCAAAGCCATTTCCATTTAGAAAAACTGACCCTTTTCTGGACCTTTCTCTCTCTCTCTCTCTCTCTCTCAGCAGTCTATGTTTGTTTTGCTGCATCCTTGTAACATAAGGGTTAAAGTAGACTGCATATGCTAAGCGACTTGATTAGGGCTAAAGTCAAGAGGTCAGGAAAAAACACAGGCTAATCCATAATCCAGGTAACGGAACAAAGAGGGCCCCAACACATCCAAGACTGGCAGTAAACCAGTGACTTCACCATGAACACCCAAAACTGAGGTGCTTAAGTGGAGTCCTAAACAGTCCAATCATGAACAGCACCTGTGTGCTGGAGATGAGCCTCAGGTGAAGGGCG
Source organism: Salminus brasiliensis (assembly GCF_030463535.1). Lineage (NCBI taxonomy): Eukaryota > Metazoa > Chordata > Actinopteri > Characiformes > Bryconidae > Salminus > Salminus brasiliensis. Next base: position 90,032,850 of record NC_132878.1, read on the forward strand.
GAGCTTAGCCCTTGCACATTGGCCTACTGAGGCCAGCAGAGGGAGACATTACAATCCCAAACCACACAATTCTACAGTTTACCACACACACACAAACAAATGCTTATCTAATGGTTGTAAATAATTTTCATATAGTCAACAATGCAGTGTGCTAGTGTATGCAGATTTTGTGTTGGCTGTGAGAAGCATGTGAGGACAATCTGCTGCATGGCACTCATTTTTTGTTTGTTTGTTTGTTTGCCTGCATTCCAAATGCAGGTGCAACATTTCTGGTATCTAAAACCTGAGAAAAAAATCCTCAAAATGTATTTATTAATTATTAAGGATTTATATCAAGCAAGCTTTTTGAAGCGTTATAACACTTAATACGATTGATTATGTATAGAAACTTAGCCTATATCAGTTTTTGCCTTTGATATTCTAAAAGATGCATGAGAACTAGGACTGAATCCTAGATCAGTTCTAAAACTCCCCTTTAAATCCTGAAATAAAGCATTTATAACCCATAATTCTAGTTATGGGAACATCCTATATAGTACTGAACAGAGAGTTCTTTGAACCCACACAACTGCCGTGGAGAGAGCAGTGAAGAGTGAGAGCTGCACATTGTGGGGAAGCCAATAAAGCTGGCAGACGCTAGCTTAAAGCTAACCCTATGGGACCCTACTACAATCTCCTCAGCTAGCTAACCACATACTACACAAACTAGATACAGGAAGGACCCAGAGAGGATAGAAAATCGGCGTGTATCAGATTAACGGTGGTAAATAGGCATGTAAAGCTTTTTTCACCAAAGCTTTACATGCCTATACAGGAACACAGATCCTGTATTATACTGTTTATACTAACAAATGCTCAATAAATGCATTATTTGGGACTTAAGTACAGTGTGTGCAGAATTATTAGGCAAGTTGTATTTGAGAGGATTCTTTTTATTATTGAACAACAACTATGTTCTCAATCAACCCAAAAGACTCATAAATATCAAAGCTTAATATTTTTAGAAGTTGGAGTGGGTTGTTTTTAGATTTGGCTATCTTAGGAGGATATCTGTTTGTGCAGGTAACTATTACTGTGCAGAATTATTAGGCAACTTAATAAAAAACATATATACCCATCTCACTTGTTTATTTTCACCAGGTAAACCAATATAACAAAATGTAGAAATAAACATTTCTGACATTCAAAAACAAAACCAAAAACAAATCAGTGACCAATATAGCCACCTTTCTTTACGACAACACTCAAAAGCCTTCCATCCATAGATTCTGTCAGTTGCTTGATCTGTTTACGATCAACATTGGGAGGCTGTGGTGTCTGCTGCACACAGACATTGTTCAGAGAGGTTTTCCATCCCTGTAGATCTCACATTTCATGAGGGACCACAGGTTCTCTATGGGGTTCAGATCAGGTAAACAAGGGGGCCATGTCATCATTTTTTCTTCTTTTAGACCCTTACTGGCCAGCCACGCTGTGGAGTATTTGGATACATGTGATGGAGCATTGTCCTGCATGAAAATCATGGTTTTCTTGAACGATACCGACTTTCTGTACTACTGCTTGAAGAAGGTGTCTTCCAGAAACTGGCAGTAGGTCTGGGAGTTGAGCTTCACTCCATCCTCAACCCGAAAAGGTCCCACAAGTTCATCTTTGATTATACCAGCCCATACCAGTACCCCACCTCCACCTTGCTGGCGTCTGAGTCGGAGTGGAGCTCTCTGCCCTTTACTGATCCAGCCTCGAACCTATCCATCTGCCCCATCAAGAGTCACTCGCATTTCATCAGTCCATAAAACCTTAGAAAAATCAGTCTTAAGATATTTATTGGCCCAGTCTTGACGTTTTATCTGATGTTTCTTGTTCAAAGGTGGTCGTTTTTCAGCCTTCCTTACCTTGGCTATGTCCCTGAGTATCGCACACCTTGTGCTTTTTGATACTCCAGTAACGTTGCAGCTCTGAAATATGGCAAAACTGGTGGCAAATGGCATCTTGGCAGCTTCACGCTTGATTTTCCTCAATTCATGGGCAGTTATTTTGAGCCTTTTTTTTTCAGAACGTTTCTTGCTACCCTGTTGGCTATTTGCCATGAAACGCTTGATTGTTCGGTGATCACGCTTCAAAAGTTTGGCAATTTCAAGACTGCTGCATCCCTCTGCAAGACATCTCACAATTTTGACTTTTCAGAGTCCGTAAAATCTCTCTTCTGACCCATTTTGCCAAAGGAAAGGAAGTTGCCTAATAATTAAGCACACCTTATATAGGGTGTTGATGTCATTAGGCCACACCCCTTCTCATTACAGAGATGCACATCACCTGATTTACTTGATTGGTAGTTGGCTTTCAAGCCTATAGAGCTTGGAGTAGGATAACATGTATTAAAAGGATGATGTGATCAAAATACTCATTTGCCTAATAATTCTGCACACAGTGTACAATATTCTGACACCTAAAACCTTTTCTGTATGTAGTGGATATTGTTTGCCGTTATTCGCAGATTAATCTTTTATTAACTAAATGGCAGAAGTGCTGAATTGCCAAGGTCACTGTGGAACAATGGAGGATCACTGTGACCTGACCTGCATGGACCTCTATAGGAAAAAAGCTCTTCCTGCATTAGTGAGCGAGCCGTATGGCCACTTTCCTAAAATAGATATTCTGCAATTGTATATTAGGCAACAGGATATTTCCACGACTTCCTTGCCTACTAATAGTCTCAGCAACAACGCCTCCCACCTCCACACTCACCCAGACACACGGGCGCAGTGCTGTTAAATAATGCAATTCATACACCACAGTTTCAGGCCACGGAAGAAGTGAAGTTGAAGTAACTTGTGATAGTAAAGGATGAAACATGAATCTATTGGCAGCATGCCTAATGCCTGTGTGGGGTAGAGAAGTATAAACCCCAGCACTGAGCTGTGGAGAAGTGGAACTGTGTTCTCTGGAATGATGATGCTCCATCCAATACAATTGGAATGAGTTAGGAGTTGGAAAATAAAAAATGAATAAGCAGCTGTCCCAATACTTTTGTCCATGTATTGTATATGTAATTGTTTAGGCAAATGTGTGAGCCCGAATTTAAAATGTAATGTTTTTTTTTATCTTAATTTAATCTTAAACTGAACTGACAGCAGCTGTACATTTGCAGTTTACGAAATTGGCATGACCGAAGCTTGACCAGAAAACACACACAGGCCACAGGCTTCACACACAGGCCACAGGAAGACCGTCCTGGACTCCTAGCCAAAATATTCTCCACCCACCCTATTCTACACCCTCTCCTATCTCAGGGTGTGGTCCACACTAGTAAAATGACACTAAGGTGACACAAATATTTTGCATATAACTGGGAGGACGCAATGGAGTGACTGGACCCACTAGCATAACCACAGAAATACTTACGACAGTACAGTGCTGCACACTGGGTTATGAGAAAAAGTGTCAAACTGGGGTGGTTGGTGGTAGTGGTGTGACTGGTGTGTGCAGCTTGATTAGCCATAGAAGTAACATTACTCATTAAATCTAGGTTTGGAATCTCCTGTTTTGTCATTCGTGTTCTTTTGACTTTCTCGTTCCCTATCGTTGCTATCCGCAAAAACCTTGTACCTTGTAAAATTACTTTAATAAATTATTTTTACAATGTATTAAGGTTAAGGTTCGTTGTTTACACAGTGTAAAGGTTGCTCAAGCAGCCTCAGCCATGCACCACAGGCCTAAAGGGATTCTAGCACTACTCAGGAGCAGGAGAGTAGACGCACTGCAGTTCCTATAAATACAAAATATGCATTTGCACAATATAGAACAGGGTTGGGCTTTGTATTACTGGAAAGCTGGCCAGGACAAATGCAGGAGCTCAGAAAGTGTAAGTGAAATTGAGCTCACTTCAATTACTGTTGTTGGTATCATTTAATTACTGAACTCCAATGTTCTACTCAGTTATACTAAGTTATTTAGTACCTCGAGTACTTCTACTTATGAGTAAGGGTTACTTTACCTTCTTAGACATGTCCTAGAGTGGTCAGGTGGTCTTCCAGGGTTAAATCTCTGCTGGCAGGGAGTTGAACTGACACTTGTTGATCTTCTCCTCATATGAAAAACTCCCCACGTGGACACAAGCCCCACTGACAGCCGACATGAGTGTCATCCAGGAGATGGCAGCATAGCTCTGAGCTGAAGAATGTCATGCAGTCTTAAAAGCCTCACATTCACTACCACAAAAGTTGCAATGTAGAAAACAGTGTACCAGCCCATGGTCCTGTGGTCAGAAACTGACCAATGGTGGTAAGGTGGTGGTAGGTGGTAAGGTGGTAGAACAGACGAAAGGATACACCTATATAATTGACCTATATAATTTTAAGACATTCTGTCTTAAAAAGTCAAGGTTCTTTTTAAAAGAGATGGCCAATCTACGGCTCTATGATGTGTTAATGTATAATAAGGAAAAAAGACTTTTCTGATAAATTTTAATAGAAAACACAGAATCATTTCTACATGGTGGGATTGTCTAATCTGAGATGTCTCTTACCCACCATCATTAAACAAATGTGTCTATAAAATGTACTACTGAATGTGCCTCAGTATGAAAGGGTTTAGAAGATATTACTAAGAAGTTTAGAGCAGCCAGCTTTAGGGTTACCTGCTGGCACGTATATGATATGCACGTGTTAAGTAGAGGAACTTTTATCAGCAAATGCTGTAACAGTACCAGTATAATAGGGATACAGGATAATGTCCACCCACCAGTCAACATGATCAGCAATCAAGGTATTGCTTTACATATTTACGTATGCTTTGCTAGTGGTGTATGGCTTTGGTGTGTATGTGTTTATTGTCTCTGTCCAATGAAAAACATGCATCTTCAAAACAGCAACTTTACAGGAAAAGGAACTTTCAGTGGAAGTCACTGAAAAAGAATTTATTTCAAGTGATTTTGGAGCATTTCTATTGGCCTATTCATCCAGAATTATTTACACAGTGTACAGAGCAGCTACATGGTTAAAATCATGGACAAAGCTGAAATGGACAAACCTGCAGATTCATGTTTTCATTGGACATCAGCGATTAGTAGGTTAGCTTTGCCATTGGTGGTCCTTTTCTGTTACACAGAACTCTTTTGGCAACCTTTGCTATCCACAAGAGTTACAGTTGTGTGTGAATGCTGTGTTGCATCAAAAAACAGATGAAGGGGCTCCATTCCACTGCACTGTTGCAGACCTTATGCAAGTTAAACTGACCAAAGAAACAATCCTCATCGTAACTGATATTAGAACTGGTAGGAATTAAGTGATGTTATAAATCCGTGCTTGGACTAGACTGTCACAACTGTTGACTTCATTAAAGCAAATGTATTTTTATTCCTCATCCCAGGGAAACATAATACCACTTCCCTCCATCTCTTCACGAATGACTGCGTTGAATTTGGCCTCCAACTCAGGGCTGAAGTGATTTTTCCAGTCTCCAGCGATCCCTTAGAAAGAATAGAAAGTAAAGAGTAAGGTCAGCTTCAGGAATCTTCTACAGTCTCCCAAAGCAGGCACAATCTCACACTTCAGTAGCACGTTGTGTTTCCAAGAACTTTAAGAAGACCAGCTTCAGGGAAATGCTTTAATCTGCCTACCTTTTCTGAGAAAAGGAGACTTGTTGTTGTCCATGAGGTCCTGGGACACCAGTGAGTAGTTGGACATTTTGTTGTCTTTCATGTTTTTGAATAGACAATGTTCAGTGATGCGATCCAGAGCATCGTCACTCATCTGTCGACCAAGGAAGCGCAACATACGCTCTAAACCCCCACGAAGATCCTGCAAATGAGGTGAGGACCATATTAAAATACATTCTTGTACTCAGTGGTGCCATATTGAGGGGGGTTATGATGATTCCAGGTCTGTGACTGAGAGGGACCCTGAAAATTGTGTTAGAATTTTTTTTTTTTTTTTGGTTTATTATTTCAATATTAAATTAATAAACTTTCATTTTCCATAAAATGAAATTCTGTTTATTCATAGAATATTTTACGCAAAACATTAAAATGTTTTCTTGCATGGTGAAAAGTTAACTTTCAGACCCTCTGCATTGCATCCCCCTTCTATTTACATGGCATGGTTCATTTTCCCTCTTAAATTATAATTCTGAGCAGTGCAGTGTTAGCTGAGAGTGAAGTGAATTTTAATACATTTCTAATATCTATTTTTATTTGTATCACAAGACAGTATTTTGTAGGGGAAATAAAATGTAGGGAGGTTTTTATTATAAAATGCAGAAGCTGAGACCACATTTAGGTGTATCATCATTACACTTACCATGAAATGTAATATTTATTTCTGTAGGGTTACAAATGCAGTACATGAGTATAAAATAGACAACTTTCAAATATTTTAGTACAAACTACCAAACTGAACTGCCCTAAGATCTACTGACCTATATTAAATACTACTTGTAGCATATGATCCACCCTAAGATCATCTTGTAGGCGATCTCAGACCATTCATCCTGGAAAGTCATAAAAATCAATCTAAAACTAATGCAACTTCTAATCATTGGTAAAGTCATGAACCTGAGATCAGCCCACCAACACAACTCAACACAGCTCAATACAGACAGAACTGACCACATCAGAAGCACTTTACCTGGATCAGCTCCTCATAAGTGATGTACAAAACCCGGTCTCCTAGATCTGTGTCTCTCCAGCTCTTCACATGATCAGTCCACTTTCCAAAAAGAACTGCAGGACACAGTCACATCATCACTACATCTTCAACTATCGAGTGAGAAAGTGTTAAAAGCACATCAGTTTGAGCCTCTCACCCTGCCCGGCTAGGAACTTGTCCAGGAATTCTTCAAACGTTCCTGGATCATCCAGAAAGCTGGCCATTTGGTGGAAGAAAAAAGAAGACACCACTATATCTTTTGGGTTTCTTGCAATGTAAATTACCTAGGGAAGAATGTACAGACAGGAGAAGTGAGAATGAATAAGCAGTGTGAAAGTAAAGATGTTATTTTATACATAATTAGGCTGTTTGTCTTATTCGACAATTATTTTGAAGCAAGCAAGAGACAAAAAAGGTCTACAATGCACTAAAGCAGACATAATGATTTCTGTGGAAGGCCACATCAGATGAAGAATGACAGCTATGTGACTCGCAGCATGAGTGGACGTGATCTTGGTTTTATCTTTCTGAGTAATCGAGATTAAATAACTTAGCTACTGATTACTCCAGATTTGTTTACCTTAGCCTTAGAAGAGTAGAAGGAGGCAGGCATCAGGTGATAAGGCATGTGGGTCACCATGGCCCGTGGAGACTTTAGCTTGTCCACCACCAAGGAAATGCGTGTCTCCTCAAGCCAAGGAACCCTGTCCCAGTTCGGAATGCCCTCCACTGGGGTAAGATCCCCTCCATTGAGCAGCAAGGGAATGATTTCTTGCATCCATGTTGTACCTGGACAAAGGAATATTCAGCAGTCGTCATTTTTACATTGTTATTTTAGTTTCTGGTTTTCTTTGGAGAGGAAACCAGAAGCAGTCACTACAGTGGGAAATGTGAAATACAATGCGCACAATGAATTTCTTTCCCACAGTAACATGCAGAATACCAAATGAAATACCAAAATGAAAAGCAAAACCACTATTACTTTTTTTTTTAACAGTGGTACATTGCTTGAGTCCTGGAATTACTGTGATGAGATGTCCGAGACAAATGTAATCATTCAAATTTTCTCAAAGGTGAGACCATTGTTTTTCCTCACTCTCTAAGAACATGTAAGCCAGTGACATTTTCTGGGAGATTTTTTAGGGAGACAGAGGATATGATTGGAAAATGCCCCATTTGAAATGACAGCCATGTAAGCTCTGACTGTAATGCTGCTGAATCACTCAGTGACAGCCTGTGTACAGACACTACACCATACCACCAAGAGAAAGGAGGTGAAACACCTGTTCCTGCACTTGGTCTGGTCCCCAGGTTAAGCCCAGACTTATTCTAGACTTGTAACAGTGATCAACATGATGAACACAAAAAAACATTTGTGATGACACTACATATATATATATATATATATATATATATATATATATATATATATATACAGTGAGTCCAAGAAGTATTTGATCCCTTGCTGATTTTCTTTGTTTGCCCACTAATAAAGACACTATCCTTCTGCACTTTTAATGGTAGATATATTCTAACATGGAGAGACAGAATATCAAGACAAAAATCCAGAATATAATTTTAAAGAATATATTTTAATTAATTTGTATTTCAATGAGGAAAATAAGTATTTGATCCCTCTTGCCAAACACACTCAATACTTAGTGGCAAAGCCTTTGTTTGCAAGCACAGCGGTGAGACGTTTGTTGTAGTTAACCACAAGTTTAGCACACACACCAGGGGGAATTTTGGCCCACTCTTCTTTGCAGATCCTCTCTAAATCATGAAGGTTGGTGGGCTGTCGCTTGGCAACTCTGACCTTCAGCTCCCTCCATAGATTTTCGATCGGATTGAGGTCTGGCGACTGGCTGGGCCACTCCATGACCTTAATGTGATTTTTCTTGAGCCAATCCTTTGTTGCCTTTGCTGTATGTTTAGGGTCGTTATCATGTTGGAAGACCCAACCACGGCCCATTTTCAGATCCCTGGCAGAGGGGAGGAGGTTGTCCCTCAGGATTGTGCGGTACATGGCTCCATCCATCTTCCCAGTGATGCGGTGAAGTAGCCCTGTACCCTTGGCAGAGAAACACCCCCAAAACATTATGCTTCCACCTCCATGCTTGACGGTGGGCACAGTGTTCTTGGGGTCATAGGCAGCATTTTTCTTCCTCCACACATGGCGGGTGGAGTTGAGGCCAAAAAGTTCAATTTTGGTCTCGTCTGACCACAAAACCTTCTCCCAATAACTTGGTTCATCTTTCAAATGATCATTGGCATACTTGAGGCGCGCCTCCACATGTGCTCTCTTCAGCAGGGGTACCTTTCGGGCACTGCAGGATGTGAATCCATTGTTGCGCAAAGTGTTGCCAATTGTTTCCTTGCAAACTGTGGTCCCAGCTGCCTTCAGGTCATTTGCTAACTCCTGCCGAGTGGTTGCAGGACGATTTCTGACTGTTCTCAGCATCATTGCCACCCCACGAGGCGAAATCTTCTTTGGAGCACCGGGCCGAGGTCTGTTGATTGTCATGTTATACTCTTTAAACTTTCTGATAATTGCACCAATAGTTGTTACTTTCACATCCAACACCTTACTAATCTTTTTGTAGCCCATTCCAGCTTTGTGAAGGTCAACAATTCTGACTCTGAGGTCCTGTGACAGCTCTTTGGTTTTACCCATGTTGGAGACTTGAAATCTGTGTGATCTGTCTGATTCTGTGGACAGGTGTTTTTCACACAAGTGATTAGTGAGAACAGGTGGCTTCAGGTCAGGTAACAAGTTGATTGGGAGTGTCTAACTGGTCTGTAAAAGCCAGAACTGCTAATGAATACTAAGGGATCAAATACTTATTTCACTCCATGAAATACAAATCAATTAATATATATTCCTTAGATTTATTTTCTGGATTTTCTTTTTAATATTCTGTCTCTCCATGTAAGAATACATCTACCATTAAAAGTATAGAATGATCATGTCTTTATTAGTGGGCCAACGAAGAAAATCAGCAAGGGATCAAATACTTCTTGGACTCACTGTATATATATATATACATATGACACTACATATATATATGTGTGCCACAGCTGGCATGGGGATTAAAAGAACATTGTGATTGGACATTGAGATGTAATACAATGTCACTGCCTAACTATAGATATAATTGAAGGACACTGGAGACTTTGGAAACAAAAAATTAAGGAACTGAAGTACAGCATAAACATGCATGTAAGGGCTGCAAGTGAATATAGAAACTCATCAGTATCGGCTCATCATCCTGAATTTATTAATAGCAAGCAATACACTGTCAACCAAATGTGTACAAATCGCAGCCTGTATGATTGTAAAGCCATGGGGATCATATACCACCGAAGTAGTGCTTCACTCTGTAGTCTGTGTCATAGTAGTCTAAGCTAGATTTCCAATGGCAAAAATAAGTAGGGTTTTCACGTCATGTCAATTTCATCACGTTCTCTTGTGCATTATTATGTGCAGAACTATACGTTTTGTTCTAATTACGAGGACATGTAAGAGTCGTAATACTAATATTGCTACAGGCAAGCTAATTAAGAATGGATAATTGCTTTGAAACCTAAACGACTTCCCTATTGAAAAATCCAGCTCAAGACCACTGAATGTTTTCTTCCATTTCTTTCGCTTACATTAGGGGACGTCATGATATTTAGAACCAATGACTGTGGAAAAATGTTCAGAAACAAACTGTCACTTTTGTTGGTGTATTTTTAAAGATCAGATGCCATATGCCAGGCATACTTCGAAAAGTAATGTAAACCATGTGAACTTTTTATTAATCGGTGTAATTTCACAAAATATATTTAATATATATTTTATTTAATGTTTAAATAAATGCTCCAGATATTTAAATATCAGGTGTATACTTTTTATTAGTTTTTAGTTTTGTGAATGTTACTTTAACATTTTCAATAATGTTAGTGTTTGTCTAAATGGGAATGTTGTGTGAGAAACGTTCTCATAAAGCTGTGAAAAAAATATTATTGTGAAATGTTACAGGTCATCCAAAGGGCAGTGGTGGCTCCGCGGTCAGACCACTAGGCTATTGATGTCAGGGTTGTGGGTTCCATACTTGGGCTTGGCAAGCTGCCACTGTTGGGCCCTTGAGCAAGGTCCTTCACCATCTCTGCTCCCTGGGTTGCCCACCGCTTTAGAGTTTTAAGCGGAGGCCAAATTCCAAACACAAGCTACTCACCAGACTTGGGATATGTAACACCAAATACGTCATCATCCTTAACTTTGAACGTCTCCAAATTCTTCAGGCTCTCCTCTGTATGAGCAATCTTGGGTACAGGAAGTCCATGGTAGAACAAATACAGCTCCTCGCTTGCCATAACGACACCCTGCAGCACAATGAGGTCCTGTCAGAGGTAGTTTTTAAGTTTCAGTAATAGAAAGCTGTTTTTTCAACCCTCATATATCAGATCATATAAATAGAGAGGAAAGAGCTAGTGCTGTTTATGTCCTCCCAAACCCTCCAGAATTCCCTCCTCCGAAATTGGAATTTAGAGGGAGAAACTTGGACTTTGTGCTCTGGTATTGATCGCCAGTAACACCTTAAATAGTGCTGCGGTTATACCATTGAGTCGACTGCAGATGGCGCAATCACAACGAGAAAGATAGATAGATAGATAGATAGATAGATAGATAGATAGATAAATAGATAGATAGTGTGTGAACTGCTTCAAGCCTACTTACAGAATATACAGTACCTGACTTTCTGAATATGACCTGTGACAGTGCTGTCTATGACGTGTATTTGTTCCCTGCCTCCCTATTACACTTGATGTGAGAAATAAAAAATCATTAGACATCTAATGATCATCATTTTTACAGCTGTATCTCATGAATCACAAAATTGCTCATGAATTGGAAGGAAAGATAGAAAAACTACTATAGAGCTGCATTTTGCAGGTTTACAGTTACAGACAACCTAGACTTTGTGCTCTGGTAATAAGACAATCCTGGACTTTGTGTCCTGCTGCTCTAATTCTCCAGAGCTTTTCTAGTTCAAAGTTGTGCTTTAGACAGACGTTTAAGGCACAGGGTAGGATTTGTATTATTTGTATACACAAGTTTCAAGTCCTGAATGCATATAATCTTGTACTCCTCCTAGGACTATTTTACTGCTCTGCCTGTTTGATTGTCACCACTTGCCACCCATGTGAAAAGTTTATTATCCCCTAGACAATTGTCCCATAGACTTACACTTCATGTAACTGGACATTAGCCTTTAACATTCCCACCATACTTCACCATATCCTACCATATATTGTGAAATTGTGAAATTACTGCTGTTTTGGCGTAATCACCTTTTATAAAAGTCGAAATACTCTACAGTTCGTTTGTATTTATACAAAACAATATTTTACAGATAACACAGTCACACAGTGCACACTACAGGTAGTTTAAGCAAGACATGGACAAGTAATGCTACAGACAATTGTGAAGTTGGTGGTGTGGGCATGTTAAAACAGTAATGAAGCTGCAAGTAGATATTGCGAAGAATCTGAAGGGAATAAATTCACAATGAAGAAAGATAAACATATGTATAAATAATCGAATGAAATTCCTCACAATGAAGAGTAAAACTATTCAAATGATGTTTATATTAAACATTATATTTATTATATTTATATATTATTGTGTTGCCAGTTTATTGGGTTAATACCTTATAGTTACACTGAATGTCACAAGCACACTGACAATATAGCTGCATTTTGCAGGTTTACAGATTCGTTTTACCATCAGGTCAACACTGACCATTGCTCACTTGGGTCATAGACCACTCCCAGCACAGCAGTGACTTCAACACAGTAGCGTGTGCTTTGAAACTTTGCTTTTAACACTCCCCCACTCTCCAGCTCTTGTTCAGAAACTCCCTAGACGTGATAAGCCTACCCAAATGGATCTTAACTAAAAATGGTGTGTATTGTTATAAGGTAGTGTTGAGAACCTAGTCACACTGCTCCTACATTAGCTGCAATTCTGTGCAATAACCTATAGTAAGTGAAAAGCAAGCATATAAGACAGCCTAACATTACACTGATTTAGGGTCTGTTCCTCCTACAGTACTTAGCTAGTACTGATGAAACTGTAGCACAGAATAAAAGCCAACTTCTACAAGCAATGATATCTAAATGGCTGCTGCATGATGTGCTTAGGCTGTGTATAGGCAGCAAGATAACCTTACAATTACAATGGCATTTCTTTTTGAATATGAATTATTTTTTTTAATTATTAGGTTTTAAAATTTTTCTGAAATCTTTAATTATAATACCTTTCATTTCTGTTAATTTGTTTGTGTGGGCAAAAGAGTACGCATCAGAAAAACACATTATACTGTGAAGTTATTATGATTGGTATAATATATTAAAATGGTACAAGATTAATCTGAGATGTGAGGTAATCACAGAGCCCCACACAAAGCCCCAGCAGTTCAGTTACAGGCAAACGGATAGCCCTTGGGAAGGTCATTTCATGTAAACATTCAAACTACTGTATGTATAATATATATATATATATATATACTTTTATATTATACATACAGTAGTTTGAATGTTTACATGAAATGACCTTTCAAATGGGCTATCCTATATATATATATAGTCATATATGAATATTATGACCACCCCTGGTTGGGAATGAACTCTGCCCTTTGTAGTTCTATAATTACAGACTGTAGTCTATCTGTTTCTCTACATATTTTCTTAGCCTCCTTTCACCATGTTCTTCACTGGTCAGGACCACAACCGAGCAGGTAGTATTTGGTTGGTGGATCATATAATACAAAACCATATTGGGCAACATTAATGAAACATTTAGCCATTTATTATAAATGTGTTTCCATGATCAAATTCATTTCTTGATAACATAATGTCATGAGCCTTGTCAAACACCAAAAGAAAAAAATGATTTGCAGTCCACCGTTAAAGAGGTAGTTCTAATACAGACTGATCATGAGTTCATACAGACTGATCACCATACAATTAAAATGGAACTTAAATTTAAATTGGACTTAAAACACCAAAAACAATTTAATAACCTCAAAAACATTTCATTTAAAAACAGTGTCATTGATGTGAATACTAACTGCAAGGATGGGATAAAAGTGGTAGCCAAATTCCACCTGTGTCACAAAAAATGTCACAAATGGTCAATATGGTTGTCTTGTCTTTGTGGATTAGTCTGTTAAATTAATTTTGGGGCTTCAAAATTATCATAAAAATATTATTTATAATATTTTATAATATTATAAATTATATTTTCAGACTCAACACCACACCACAAAGGCAAAGCAAATTTCAAATGTTAAAGGGGAAGCCCCACTGCACTCATTCTGTGGCAAAATGCTTGTGAAAACACAGTCCAGGCTGCCTGGACAGACAGACTGCCTGTCGTCCTGCCCCAGCTGAAATAGAGATTCTGCTTGGATTTGCTGTGGATTTGACTTTGACTTTGTCTTTCTGCTCAGACAGGTCAGTGTCAGTGCGGTTTAGGGAGAAGCATTTGATTCTCAACACATTGTAAAGCTTCTATTTCTAATTTAATTACTTTATTTCAAGACATAATGAACTGGGTTATAGTTAACTGTGACAGAAATCTTGTTTTCTTAGTGCTGCAGAAAGGTAATATTACTATGATATAAAACATATATATATAATTTATATTTATGAATATTATTTATTAAAGTTGTGTATCGGAAATTAGACAGAAATAATGTCTCAAATGTCATTTACCTTCACATGCATGTTTTTAAATGTACCATCAGTGGAAGACAAGCAGAACAAGCCTGGCTCGACACTACAATGTTTCAGATGAAAGACAAAACCTCTCTCCATTGCCCCATTTAAACATCCTCAAACATGTTTTATACAGCATAATGCTCTCTTTAATAGCACAAAATCTCACATTTCATTGTGGCTCACTGTAAGCTATCATTAGCTGACTTAGCTAGCTGGCTAGGTCCACTTATGTCAAAACCTGAACATTTCTTGGAAATAAAACCACACGCTGACACAAGTAAATTATCATTGCTGTGAAAAAAGACGTTAAAGGGGAAGCCCCACTGCGCTCATTCTGTGGCAAAATGCTTGTGAAAACACAGTCCAGGTCATTTGTACATTCATTTTCACAGCCTTCCACCTCAGTCAGCCAATCAGGACAGGACTACAACACACCTTGATGGCCTGTCGTCCTGCCCCAGCTGAAACAGAGATTCTGCTTGGTTTTGCTGTGGGTTTGACTGTCTTTCTGTTCATGCCTATATTTAGGTAGAAGCTCCTGTAATTATGCTAACTTCAACCTATGCTCAGTTTCCAGTATTATTATCATTATTAAGAAATTGTCAAATAGTTCTATAAAACATTATATTTTTACATTTTAATGTAGTTACCATGATATTTTTATATTTTACCACAGTAAAAAAGTAGTAGGTACTGTGTCTAATGATGGTGTGATTTTCTGTGGTGTGATTTTGGTTGATCTGCTGCTCTTGAAAAAAAGAGAGAGGACAGTCAAACTACCCAGCATGTAAAATGTGCTTGATAATACAGACTAATTATGTTCATACAACTTCTGAAAATAACAGCGTAGAGCATAGCTTATCTACCAGAATGACAACTTGACCAGTTTAACCAGTTGAACAGCACACGTACAGCTTTACATAGCTGCGAATGCTTTGCTTGTGGTGTGTATATGCATATGTAGATTAGCTTTGCCGTTGGTGGTCTCTGTTACACAGAACTCTTTAGGGAACGCTTGCTTTGCACAAGAGTTACAGTTATGTGTGAATGCTGTGTTGCATCATGCGTTGCTTTTGCAAAAGATGAAGGGGCTCCATTCCACTGCACTGTTGCAGACCTTATGCAAGTTAAACTGACCGAAGAAACAATCCTCATCGTAACTGATATTAGAACTGGTAGGAATTAAGTGATCTTATAAATGCGTGCTTGGACTAGACTGTCACAACTGTTGACTTCATTAAAGCAAATGTATTTTTATTCCTCATCCCAGGGAAACATAATACCACTTCCCTCCATCTCTTCACGAATGACTGCGTTGAATTTGGCCTCCAACTCAGGGCTGAAGTGATTTTTCCAGTCTCCAGCGATCCCTTAGAAAGAATAGAAAGTAAAGAGTAAGGTCAGCTTCAGGAATCTACTACAGTCTCCCAAAGCAGGCACAATCTCACACTTCAGTAGCACTGACATGTTTCCAAGAACTTTAAGACCAGCTTCAGGGAAATGCTTTAATCTGCCTACCTTTTCTGAGAAAAGGAGACTTCTTGTTGTCCATGAGGTCCTGGGACACCAGTGAGTAGTTGGACATTTTGTCGTGTTTCATGTTTTTGAATAGACAATGTTCAGTGATGCGATCCAGAGCATCGTCACTCATCTGTCGACCAAGGAAGCGCAACATACGCTCTAAACCCCCACGAAGATCCTGCAAATGAGGTGAGGACCATATTAAAATACATGCTTGTATGCCATATTGAGGGGGGTTATGATGATTCTAAATGTCTGTGACTGAGAGGGGTATTTTTTTTCACTTTCATTCATAGAATATAGAGCTGGGAGTGAAGCATTGTGTTGCACATAAAAGAAAAATGTCGTCACCAGTCCATGGTGAAACAGGTTAACGTTAGTTATTAAATATCTTCACAAAAAAATCAAGAGAGTTTATATTTCACTCCTCTTTTAACTGAGATTTAATCAATGCAGTTAATTCACAGCTCTTCATACGAAATTAGTTGTCCCTACCTCTGCCTCTGTGTCAGGACAGGCAGATGCTGCTTTAGACTCAGAAGCCCTGCATTCCTATCCTCACACCACAGTCCTGCTCCCAACTGAAGAAGGTGAATTGATTTGAATAAATTTGTAACATCTAAATATATTTGTATCACAAGACAGTATTTTGTAGGGAAACTAAAATGTAGGGATGCACCAAGAACAGAATTTCAGGCTGATGTTTTTTTTTAGAAAATGCAGCAATTGTAGAAACTGAGACTAAATTTACCTGCATCATCATTACATTTAACATGAAATGTAGCAATTATTTCTGTAGGGTTACAAATGCAGTAAAATGGACAGCTTTCAGACATTTTATCACATCTAAAACTAATGCAACTTCTAATCATTAGAGATGGTAAAGTCATGAATCTGAGATCAGCCCACCAACACAACTCAACACAGCTCAATACAGACAGAACTGACCACATCAGAAGCACTTTACCTGGATCAGCTCCTCATAAGTGATGTACAAAACCCGGTCTCCTAGATCTGGGTTTCTCCAGCTCTTCACATGATCAGTCCACTTTCCAAAAAGAACTGCAGGACACAGTCACATCATCTTCAGCTATCGAGTGAGAAAGTGTTAAAAGCACATCAGTTTGAGCCTCTCACCCTGCCCGGCTAGGAACTTGTCCAGGAATTCTTCAAATGTTCCTGGTTCTTCCAGAAAGCTGGCCATTTGGTGGAAGAAAAAAGAAGACACCACTATATCTTTTGGGTTTCTTGCGATGTAAATGACCTAGGGAAGAATGCACAGAAACAGGAGGAGTATAATTATTTAATCTTGTTTACTAGGAGAGATAATTCCAAGATAATGTCTACTCATACACACAGGGATCAAATTGTTGGTACCCCTTGGTTAAGGAAAGAAAAACCAACAATGGTCACAGAAATAAATTAAATCTGACAAAAGTAATAATAAATAAAAATAATATTTAAATAAACAAATGAAAATTCAACATTGATTTTGAACCATGCTTCAACAGAATTATTTTAAAAAGTAAACTCATTAAACAGGCCTGGATAAAAATGATGGTAGCCCTGAAAATAATGTGACCAAAAGGACATGTTAAATCAAGGTATGTCCACTAATTAGCATCACAGGTGTCTACAATCTTGTAATCAGTCAATGGGCCTATAAATAGGGCAACAGGTAAGTCACTGTGCTGTTTGGTGACATGGTGTGTACTACACTCAACATGGACCAGAGGAAGCAAAGGAAAGAGTTGTCTCAGGAGATTAGGCAGTAAATTATAGACAAGCATGTTAAAGGTAAATGTTATAAGACAATCTCCAAGCAACTTGATGTTCCTGTGACTACAGTTGCACATATTCAGAAATCTAAGATCCACGGGACTGTTGCCAACCTCCCAGGACATGGCCGCAGAAGGAAAATTGAGGACCAATCAAAGAGACGGATAATACGAATGGTTACAAAAGAGCCCAGAAAAACTTCTAAAGAGATTAAAGGTGAATTTCAAACTCAAGGAACATCAGTGTCAGAACGCACCATCCATCATTGTTTAAGCCAAAGTGTACTTCAAAGGAGACAACCAAGGAGGACACCATTGCTGAAAACAAATCATAAAAAAGCCAGACTGGAATTTGTCAAACTACATGTTGACAAGTTTCTGGGAGAATGTCCTATGAACGGATAAGACAAAAATGGAACTTTTTGCCAAGGCACATCACAGATGGAACATCACAGATGGAAAAATGAAGCATATCAAGAAAAGAACACTGTCCCTACTGTGAAACATGGAGGAGGCTCTGTTATGTACTGGAGCTGCTTTGCTGCATCTGGCACAGGGTGTCTTGAATCTGTGCGGGGTACAATGAAATCTTAAGACTATCAAGGGATTCTAGAGAGAAATGTGCTGCCCAGTGTCAGAAAGCTTGGTCTCAGTCACAGGTCATGGGTCTTGCAACAGGATTATGACAAAACACACAGATAAAAACACTCAAGAATGGCTAAGAGGAAAACATTTGATTATTCTGAAGTGGCCTTCTATGAGCCCTGACCTAAATCCTATTGAGCATCTTTGTAAGGAGCTGAAACATGCCGTCTAGAAAAGGCACCCTTCAAACCTGAGACAACTGGAGCAGTTTGCTCATGAGTTGGCCAAAATACCTGCTGAGAGCTGCAGATATCTCATTGACAGGTACAGGAATCGTATGATTGCAGTGATTGCCTCAGAAGGTTGTGCAAAAAAATATTAAGTTAAGGTTACCATCATTTCTGTCCAGACCTGTTTCATGAGTTGATTTTTTAAAATAATTCTGTTAAAGCATGGTTAAAAAACAATGTCTGACTTTCATTGGTTGATTTTCATAGCATTTTTATTTATTATTACTTTTGTCATATTATTTCTGTGACCATTGTGGGTTTTTCTTTCATTAACCGAGGGGTACCAACAATTTTGTCCACATGTGTACTTCAAGTCACATAAGATAAAATAGAAAATAAAAACACTAATACAGTAAAAAAACAGTAGTAACAACATAATCAGATTATTTTACTTTAAAAATAGTTGTTTGTTGCAGCCTTACTGCTCATGCCAATTTTTTTACCTTTTACCTTTTACCTTTTTACCTTAGAAGAGTAGAAGGAGGCAGGCATCAGGTGATAAGGCATGTGGGTCACCATGGCCCGTGGAGAACTCAGCTTGATGCTTTGCGTGGAGATGCGCGTCTCCTCAAGCCAAGGAACCCTGTTCCAGTTCGGGATGCTCTTCACCGGGGTAAGATCCCCTCCATTGAGCAGCAAGGGAATGATTTCTTGCATCCATGTTGTACCTGGAAAAAAAATTCAGCAGTCCTCAAATATATTATTGTTTGTTTTAGTTTCTTATTTTCAATGGAGAGGAATTTCTTTTCCACAGTATCATGAAGAATCACAATTACACTTTTTTCACATTGCTTGAGTTCTGGAATTACTGTAATGATAAACAAACTTTTCTTGCTCTCTAAGAGCTGACATGCTGTACCGAATACCTGCAGAACATATGGGAATGGAAACATGTCAGCCAGTGACATGTTCTGGGAGATTTTTTTTAGAAAGACAGGGCACAGGGTTGGAAAATGTCCCATTTGAAATCACAGTCACTTGCTCAGAACAAAAGAAACTCACTCATATTACTATTACTGCACAAGGTCTGGTCCTCAGGTTAAGCACAGACTTATTCTAGACTTAGAATTTGCAACAGGGTGTAGACGGATCACTGCCTTTAAGCTTAAAGAACTTGATGTCTCTTGCTTTACATTTACAGCAGAAAGTAATATTTATGCGTAATGAACCTATAAATATATATATATTTTTACACACACACACACACACATATATATATATATATTTACACATATATATATATATATATATATATATAGAGAGAGAGAGAGAGAGAGAGAGGTGTAGATAAACATATGACACCATTGAAAGTAAATAAATAAATAAGTGTAATCTGTGTGGCAGTGTGAACGGCAAAAAAGCACAAGCTACTCACCAGACTTGGGATACATAACACCAAATATGTCATCATCCTTGACTTTGAATGTTTCTAAGCTCTTCAGGCTCTCCTCTGTATGAGCAATCTTGGGTACGAGAAGTCCATGGTAGAACAAATACAGCTCCTCGCTTGCCATAACAACACACTAAGATTCTGTCAGTTCAGTTAGTGAATGTATTCAGCAGTAGATAGAAAGGAAAGAGCTCTTAAACCTTCCAGAATTCCCTCCTCCAAAGTTTGTGTGCAGTGAGAGAAACCTGGACTTTGTGCTCTGGTAGTGCTTGCCAGCATCTTGTTTTTGTTTCCAGTCCCACTTTAAATGGTGTGCCTTTAATTAAGGAATATAATTCAGGATGTACATAACTTAGTTTGTTACTCTACACTGTGTAAAACAGTCAGTAATAATAATAGTAATCGGACTGTGTGACTTGTCTATGTAATTATTCTGTGTGTGAACTGTTTCAAACCAACTATATAAAATATACCAAATATACAGTACCTAATTATCATGACTTCCTGAATATGACCTGTGACAGTGCTGTCTATGACGTGTATTTGTTCCCTACCTCTCTCTTACACTTAATATGAGAAATTAAAGATCATTAGACATCTCGAATTATATTATATAACATCTTGATATATATATATATATATCTCATGAATCACAAAATAACAAAACAATTTAAAAAATACTAATAAATATGTTTTATTGAGAATCGCTGAACATAGATTGCATAGTTCTTACAGTTACTGTATCTTTAGCTTCAAGAGGAACTTCATCTGGAGAATCCTGAAATGTTGTGTCCTAGTAATAGAATGTCTGTGGGATACAGAGCTGCTTTAATTTTAATTTCATTAAGCTTTTTTAGTTCAAGGCCATGCTTTAGATAACCCTTTAAGGCACAGGGTAGGATAAAATGTTTAACATAGACTGAGTCAGTAATCAGTAAGGACTGATAGGGCAAATATTACATGACTATAAAAAAGATACACCAACAATGTGACTCGTGACTACACTTACCTTGAAACCTTAACGTCCACCTGGGCGTGTTCCCTAAGGAGAGCACACAAGCAAATCGTCCAAATAAGGCACCATTTACATCCCTCTCTCATCATTGTGAATAACTATGTCATAGCATACATATGTCTGCACCTTATCCCCAGCACACACATTCAGTACTGAGTGCTGCTTCTGCGTTGCACTGTCCTATCCTGGTATTTATCCTGAGGGAACCTAATTTCGCTCCTATGTGTACTTGATGGAATGACAGTGAAAGCCTCTTGACTGCATCCTTTAATTTGAGGGTAATTAACCACTCGTCAGATGCTTCTATATATCCTTTAGGATATCTGCCGTATGAAAAAAACGATTGGCTTCCCTTATAGCATCTTTTGCTAAAGATGAAGAAAATGAATAGCCTACACAGAACTTTTAGCAAGGACATCTGTGGTGGCTATTAGGGGGTGGGTGTGGGTGACTGGGGAATGGCGATAGCTAATGAACTCTGCTGTGGGGGTATGTATGGCTCCTGCTTCAACTTGAGAGGGGCCAGTGCGGCCAACTGACTCCAGTGCTCGCTCGGCTACTGCTGGACGGATTCTGAAAAGGGCTTTCTGCATTTTGTTCACTCCAGTTGCACCATGAGATGGGCAGTGAATGTTAGTCCA
Source organism: Salminus brasiliensis (assembly GCF_030463535.1). Taxonomy (NCBI): domain Eukaryota; kingdom Metazoa; phylum Chordata; class Actinopteri; order Characiformes; family Bryconidae; genus Salminus; species Salminus brasiliensis. The sequence goes on from NC_132878.1 coordinate 90,054,484, forward strand.
CTTACAGGCTTTCTTATGGCACTGGACTTCTGAGTGTACTGCTTTTTCTGGGAAGAGCACCAGAGACACAAACAATGCACCACTGAATGCACCTGATTCAATTCATTTCAGTTTAATTACCTAGTGCTCACGTAAGAAAACTGAGCCTACAGACTCTCACCTTTGTAGAGGTTGATTTACAGAAAATATGTGGCCCCAGCTAAGGCCGCATCTCGTCTGCTGGCTTGTTTACTGAAAGGGAAATATCGGCCTAGGGTTGAGTACACGTGCGGAGGGGGAAGTCAGCAGGCTTTCACTACTGTAGGGTCCAGCATTAGACAACTCATCCATATGCTTATATCTTCTGGGCTTCTTCTAGTTATTTTTTTAAGCAGCTGAGCTGAGATGGGCCCAGGGCCGCTCTTTCAGAGTGCCTTCATTTCAGAGCGTACCCGTCAGGCAGACATAACATCAACATACCTGGCTGCTGTGGCCAGTCGGCATTGGTGCAATCACACACAAAGCTGGGACACCAAACTACTCCACACGGTGAGTTCTGAGGTGATCAGAGGGACAAGTGGGGTAAGCGGCCTTCTCTTCTCAAAAAAGAAGAGCGATTATCTCCTCCACTCAGCAAGTCCAAGGTGATGCTAGTGAGACATAGGACTAGCCAGCCTGCTCCTCTCTGTGTGGCAGTGTCTATTAGTGCAGTGAGGGAGAGCTGGGGGATAACCAAGTTAGTTCACTCTGAAGGTCGAGCTTGTGCAGCTCTGCAAGGTCAAATCCAACTTTAAGTTCAAGGCCAGCTGCCCAACATACTCAATCCAAACGCAAGAAGAAAAAACAGGGAAAACTGCTGTGCAAAAACACATTTTGAGGGTAAGCGTAGTAAAACATGACCTTGTCAGTATGAAATTCTCAATCCTCAATGCACACTGCAAGTGGATCCACAGGCTATCTTGCCCTCTTGTGGTCAGAGGCAAGAAACAGAACTGTTTATAAGCCATAGCAGCAAATTCATTTAAAATGTTTAATATTTTAAAGCTATGATTCAGTTTGCTGGGCTTTAGATTAGAAATGTATCCATCTGTAATGAGACCACTGATGCAGCTTCATTACTTTACTGTGCTAGCTTGATAATTAGCAAGCTATAAGCTACACAAGGAACAACACAAAAAAGAGATTTGGTTTTAAACCAGGGTTCATGGCCATTAGTGTCAGCAGTGACATCAACAGTCACAGATTGTAGTCTGCATCGGTTTCTCTGCATACTTTGTTAGCCTCCTTTCACCTTGTTCTTCTATGGTCAGGACCCCACAGGACCACCACAAAGAAGGAGGTAGTATTGGGTGATGGATCATATAATCCAAAATTATATCGGGCAACATTAATGCAATATTTAGCCCCTTAATTGGTATTGACTTAAAAAATGTATCAGTTTGTTAACTGGACAAAGAGCTACTCCAACTAAACATGGCTTAATCAAACCCTGTTCATTTGTTTTAATGTTCCTCCACATTTGCTCAGGTCTCCAAAACACAAAGTATTAAATGTGATTAAATGTGAAATCAAATTAATCTCCTTGATGACATAATGTCATGATCCTTGACACCAAACAAAATCATAATGTACCGATTTGCAGTCCACCGTTAAAGAGGTAGTTCTAACACAGACACTGATCACCATACAATTAAATTGTCTGAACTTGACTTTACACACCAAAAAACCTTTGCGTAAATAATAATTAAATAATCACGAAACCGTTTTATTTACAAACAAGGACACTGTGTCGTTAATGTGAATACTAATAGCGCCTCTTTGTCTGTTAAATAAGACTGGGTGAGCAGTAAGTCAGGCACATGATGGTTTGATATTTCATATGTGATTTGCATTGGGAATGTGTTAAAATGACATTTTCAGACTTAACACCACACTACAAAGACAGAAAGTTAAAATGTTAAAGGGGAAGCCCCACTGTGCTCATTCTGTGGTAAAATGCTTGTGAAAACACAGTCCAGGTCAACTGCATATTCATTTCCACAGCCTTCCATCTTCCGCTTTCCTGTCCAGGACAGGACTACAACACACCTTGACTGCCTGTTGTCCTGCCCCAGCTGAAATAGAGATTCTGCTTGGTTTTGCTGTTGGTTTGATTGTCTCTCTGTTCATGCCTACAGGTCAGTGTCAGTGCGGTTTAGGGAGAAGTGTCTCTTTTAATAAGCTGCTGAACTTAATAGCTGTTGGAAACCTTTATTAAGTTGTAAGTTTGATTTACAACACACTGTAAAGCTTGTTGTCTAATTTAATGACTATATTTCAAGACAAAATTGATTGGGTTATAGTGGACTGTGACAGGCAGAAATCCTGTCTTAGTGCTGCAGAAAGGTAATATTACTATTATATAAAACATATATATAAAACATATATATATATATATATATATATATATATATATATATATATATATATATATGTGTGTGTGTGTATGTGTGTGTGTGATTAATTTATTATTTATAAGTAATATTTATTAAAGTTGTGTATTGAAAATTAAACAGAAATATTGTCTAAAATGTCATTTACCTTCACATGCATGTTTTTAAATGTACCATCAGTGGAAGACAAGCAGAACCAGCCTGGCTTAACACTAAATCGTTACAAATGAAAGACAGATTCAGACAGATGAATGAAAAACAAATTCATTACAATTAATAAGTTTTATTGTCTCATTTTACTATTTGCCCCATTTAAACATCCTCAAACATGTTTTATACAGCATAATGCTCTCTTTAATAGCACAAAATCTCACATTTCATTGTGGCTCACTGTAAGCTATCATTAGCTGACTTAGCTAGCTGGCTAGGTCCACTTGTCAAAACCTGAACATTTCTTGGAAATAAAACCACACGCTGACACAAGTAAATTATCATTGCTGTGAAAAAAGATGTTAAAGGGGAAGCCCCACTGCGCTCATTCTGTGGCAAAATGCTTGTGAAAACACAGTCCAGGTCATTTGTACATTCATTTTCACAGCCTTCCACCTCAGTCAGCCAATCAGGACAGGACTACAACACACCTTAATGTCTGTCGTCCTGCCCCAGCTGAAACAGAGATTCTGCTTGGTTTTGCTGTGGGTTTGACAGTCTTTCTGCTCATGCCTATAGGTCAGTTTAGGTAGAAGCGGCTCTTTTAATAAGCGGCAGAAATCAAGTAATAGCTGTTGAGAACCTTGAAAAGTTTAACAACACAACACATTGTGAAAATGTAATGGCTATATTTCAAGACACAATTGATTGGGTTATAGATCAATACAAAAATCAATAAAATCCTTAAAAATGTCTTATCTTATTATTATTATTGCTTGCCTTGCTAGCTCATTTAATTATGCTAATTTCAACCTATGCTCAGTTTCCACTATTATTATTATTATCATCATTATTATAAAATTATCAAATCTTTCAATTAAACATATAATAATACATGTATTTTTATATTATATTTCTACACTATCATGTAGTTATCATGATATCAACATTTACATATATTTTACCACAGTAAAAAGTACTTAGGTACTGTGTCTAATGATGGAGGTATGATTTTAACTGTTGATCCGCTGCTCTTGAAAAGAGAGGACAGTCAAACTACTCAGCATGTAACATGTGCTTGATAATACAGACTAATTTTGTTCATACAACTTCTGTTCATATTATACAGATGAATAAACTGTAAAAGACTGATATTTGTTACAGTGTAGACACTGAAGGAAGAGAGGTGTTTTGAATTCTGACCACCCTGCTGAAAATAACAACATAGAGGATAGCTTATCTACCAGCATGACAATTTGACCGGTTTAACCAGCTGAACAGCACAGGTACGGCTCTGAGTCCAGCTACCAGCAAAACCTGGCCTTAGCTTACAATGACAAATTCACTGGTCTTCAGGATGCGCTTGTCTAATGTGGGAGGTCTCTCACCCACCCTAATTAGACAAACTTCAAGTCTATCAAATGTATGACTGTACTGACTGTGCACCAGTATGAATATGTTGTTTAGAGCAGCCAGCTTTAGGGTTACCTGCTGGTACGTAACATATTATAAATGTGTACAGAGTTATACTACATGTGCGTGTTTAGTAGAGGAACTTTAATCAGCAAAATCTGCTGCAACAGTACCAGTATAATAGGAATATTTGATAATGCCCAACTGATTTAATCACTAATCAACATGAGCATTTCAATCTGTACAGCCAGCTGGCTTACATTAGACTATAAACACACCTCAAAATGCATTGCTTTACATAGCTGCGAATGCTTTGCTTGTGGTGTGCATGTGCATATGTAGATTAGCTTTGCCGTTGGTGGCAAGGGCAGAACCCTTTAGGGAACCCTTGCTTTGCTCAAGAGTTACAGTTGTGTGTGAATGCTGTGTTGCATCATGCGTTGCCTTTGCAAAAAAACGATGGTGAAGGGGCTCCATTCCACTGCACTGTTGCAGACCTTATGCAAGTTAAACTGACCAAAGAAACAATCCTCATCGTAACTGATATTAGAACTGGTAGGAATTAAGTGATCTTATAAATGCGTGCTTGGACTAGACTGTCACAACTGTTGACTTCATTAAAGCAAATGTATTTTTATTCCTCATCCCAGGGAAACTTAATACCACTTCCCTCCATCTCTTCACGAATGACTGCGTTGAATTTGGCCTCCAACTCAGGGCTGAAGTGATTTTTCCAGTCTCCAGCGATCCCTTAGAAAGAATAGAAAGTAAAGAGTAAGGTCAGCTTCAGGAATCTACTACAGTCTCCCAAAGCAGGCACAATCTCACACTTCAGTAGCACTGACATGTTTCCAAGAACTTTAAGAAGACCAGCTTCAGGGAAATGCTTTAATCTGCCTACCTTTTCTGAGAAAAGGAGACTTATTGTTGTCCATGATGTCCTGGGGAACCAGTGAGTAGTTGGACATTTTGTTGTCTTTCATGTTTTTGAATAGACAATGTTCAGTGATGCGATCCAGAGCATCGTCACTCATCTGTCGTCCAAAGAAGCTCAAAATACGCTCCAAAACCCCCCGAAGATCCTGCAAGTTAGGCAAGGAGCATTTGAAAATACATGCTTACACTATTACACCATAAATCTGACGTCATTACTTTAAACTAAATTTTATAATTGTATTACTTGAACAATTCTTCTTAAACTATTATATATTTGTTACACAGTGATATATAAATAGCAATGAATGAATGCAATGAATCTGTTGGAATTTGTAACAGATGCCCAGTTTGTTTTGAACTTTCATATAAATTTGTTACAGATTACCAATCAGTCTTGAAATGTAACATATTTGAAGCACTTTATTACATTTGCAACAGGCGTCCAGTCTTTTTTTTAACTTCAATGTATTTGTAACAGGTTAGCAATCTGTCTTTGTCACATTTAATATATTTGCAATACTTCTGTCTGTGTATTTGTAACAGGTGTCCCGTCTGTTTTTAACTTATATATAAGAATATATTTGTAACACTTAAATATAATTGTAAGTTAGCAATTAGTCTTGAAATGTAACATTTTATAACACTTTATTACATTTGCAACATATACATGTGTGTGTGCTGTGTAAATGTAAAGACATTTTGTCTTTATAGCACTTAAATATCTTTGTAACAGGTTACTAATTGATGTTAAACATTAATATATTTGTAACATTAATATAATCTGTAATTAACTTTAATATATTTGTAAGACCTATATAAGTTATATAAATATACATATATATATATATTTGTGACACGTTAGCAGTCAGTCTTGAACTTTAATATATTTGTAAAATGTTTTATAAAATAAAGCCTAGAAATTGTGGCTACATTAACCTTAATCATAATTATATTACATTTAAATCTGTAGGGTTACAAATGCAGTAAAATGAATACCATATGTTAGCACAAACTACCAAATTGATCTGCCCCGGAGATCTAAATCATCCAGTCTTCGCGTCAATTGTTGAGTTATAGTAAAGGCTACTTGTAGCATATGATCCACTTTGGGATCATCTTGTAGGCGATCTCAGACCATTCATCCTGGAAAGTCATGAAATCAATCTAAAACTAAAGCAACTTCTAATCGTTAGAGATCGTAAAGACATGAACCTGAGATCAGCCCACCAACACAACTCAACATAGCTCAATACAGACAGAACTGACCACATCAGAAGCACTTTACCTGGATCAGCTCCTCATAAGTGATGTACAAAACCCGGTCTCCTAGATCTGTGTCTCTCCAGCTCTTCACATGATCAGTCCACTTTCCAAAAAGAACTGCAGGACACAGTCACATCATCACTACATCTTCAACTATCGAGTGAGAAAGTGTTAAAAGCACATCAGTTTGAGCCTCTCACCCTGCCCGGCTAGGAATTTGTCCAGGAATTCTTCAAACGTTCCTGGATCATCCAGAAAGCTGGCCATTTGGTGGAAGAAAAAAGAAGACACCACTATATCTTTTGGGTTTCTTGCAATGTAAATTACCTAGGGAAGAATGTACAGACAGGAGAAGTGAGAATGAATAAGCAGTGTGAAAGTAAAGATGTTATTTTATACATAATTAGGCTGTTTGTCTTATTCGACAATTATTTTGAAGCAAGCAAGAGACAAAAAAGGTCTACAATGCACTAAAGCAGACATGATTTCTGTGGAAGGCCACATCAGATGAAGAATGACAGCTATGTGACTCGCAGCATGAGTGGACGTGATCTTGGTTTTATCTTTCTGAGTAATCGAGATTAAATAACTTAGCTACTGATTACTCCAGATTTGTTTACCTTAGCCTTAGAAGAGTAGAAGGAGGCAGGCATCAGGTGATAAGGCATGTGGGTCACCATGGCCCGTGGAGACTTTAGCTTGTCCACCACCAAGGAAATGCGTGTCTCCTCAAGCCAAGGAACCCTGTCCCAGTTCGGGATGCTCTCCACTGGGGTAAGATCCCCTCCATTGAGCAGCAAGGGAATGATTTCTTGCATCCATGTTGTACCTGGAAAACCAAGGTAATACTCAACAGTGCTTCACACGAGGATAGCTCCTTTTAAAAGACTGCACTTACCAGATTTCGGATAAGAAACGACGAAGACATCTAGATCTTCAACTCGGAAATTCTCGAAAAACTTTAAACTGTCAAGACTGTGGCTCTCAGTTGGGCACATCAGCCCATGGTATATAAGATAGTTCTTGTTCTCCATGGGGAAAAAAGGGGTTAAGCAGCTTCAGGATTCAGTGATGTAGGCTATAAAGCATGCTCAGTGCATAACCTGTCTGCCCAGATGACTGAATATGTACAAAATCAGTCCCTTAATCTGAAGCAAGGGGGGATTCTTGAGCAATTCAACGCCCCTCCCCCATCCCCCCCCCACCCTTCACTACGTAGCAGTGAAGTAATCCAAGGCTGCGTTCAAATCCCCATGCCACTTTACCACACATTTGAAAGCCCTACTAAAGCATCTCTCTGTTTTCGCCTGAGGAGCGTTCACAACTTCACACAGAGAGAAAAATGAGGGAAAGGAAGCTACTCACCGGACTTGGGATATGTAACAGCAAATATGTCATCATCCTGGACTTTGAACGCCTCTAAGTTCTTCAGGCTTTCTTCTGTATGAGCAATCTTGGGTACAGGAAGTCCATGGTAGAACAAATACAGCTCCTCGCTTGCCATAACGACACCCTGCAGCACAATGAGGTCCTGTCAGAGGTAGCTAGCAGCCCTGTGAATAACTCCTCCAACGTCCCTCCTGACAGTGCCACTGTACAAACCACATAGTTTTCTCTCTCTCTTTCTCTCTCTCTTTCCCCCCAACCTGTAGATATGCACATAGATAAGAGGGGGCTGGTGCTGTTTAGGTCCTCTCAAACATTCCTGGTTACAACTCCCTCCTTCCAAGTTATAATTCAGTGAGAGAAACATGGGTTTTGTGCTCTGGTAATAGGATATCTGTGGGATACAGATCTGCCTTAATTCCCCAGTGCTTTTTCAGATCAAGTCCCTGTTTTGAACAGTTCGTTAAAGCAGATGGCCAGATAAACTGCAAAGCATGGACTGACACACCTTGTTTTTACACCCCCCAACAACTGAGCTATTGTGAATGCACATAATCTTGTAATCCACCTTGGACTATTTTACCTATATCCTATATTTTTTTCCTGCACATTTCTCGCTAAGTACTTTGATCAGAACACAAGGAAACTGGTTCCTGACACCTGTCAACCATGTGACCAGCTTATTGTCTACTAACTTTTGTCACATTTAGCAGTACACACTGCAACCTGACGCTTCCCGTGACTGGAGACTAGTCTTACACATTACTGTGGCCCATTCCTTATTTTGTAGAGCTGGTTTAATTCAAACACACGAGGCCATTTAAGGTCCTGCCACTACCCATAGCCACTCTATGGGGCTCAGTGCCAGCTACCTCCACCATGTTTGGTAGCGTGATGTCTTTGAATGAGACCCAGCCAACAGACCTGCATTTTCTTTTTCAGTTCACATATACAGTACTGGTCACTGTGTCTACCATCTGAGAAATTGTGAGATGCAATCACAGTCTCTACCAGTTTAGTGTATTACCTTTTAATAAACGGCATGTTCTTCTACAGGGTATTCAGATTTTTGCTTATTATTATTTTGCACTACTTTAAAATGAGAACGCCTGTATATTGTATGGATAATGCAGCTACAGAATGCACACTAAAGGTAATGAAAGCAATACAGTTTAAGTAAGACAAGGCGAATTCATGTCACAGGAAAATTACATGCTATTGAAGCGGTTGGTGGACTGTAGTACAGAACCGGTTTTAACATGCCTTTGTCCAATTAGCCTTCCTACATATGCCCTTGGGAGGATCCCTGCCGCCATCCTGTTCCATAAGGGCTGAGCCCTCAGAGCGGAGAGGGATCACACAAACATTAGCATTGACTTTAACAGCAGAAGTTTCCAACAAATCATTGGACAACATGCTCACAGCACTTATATGTATAGTACATGTATAGTATAGTATATGTATATTTACATTTATTGCAAAGTTGCTGATTAGCACACCAAGGCTAACCAAGGTGGGCCTGTAGTTGAAAATTATGCGCCGCAGCCTCCCCTGTGAGTGCCTATTTGCGTAACCTAGGTGCGACGTGCATCTGGGGAGACTTGAAGTTGGCAAGGGGATGTTAAAACAGAAGCTGGGAGTAGATGGTGTGCAAAATATGGAAATCCAAAAAATCTTTGTGCACATCTAGTCCAAATTCATTATAACAAATCTGAATACTGTTTAAATAAAATAGTCAAAATGTATTTGTATAGCACGTTTTACAACTGTTGTCATCACAAAGCAGCTTTACATAATTAGTGGTGGGTGGGGGGCCTGATGGTCGGACTGGTAGGTCCAATATACACCATTATGTCCAAATGTTCATAGATATCCCTTCTAATGTATGCTTCCAGATCCTTAAATACTTACTGAGACGGATGTGTAAACACACACACACACACACACACACACACACAAACAGCTTGTCTAGTCCCTTTAAAGAAACCCTGCCACTAGAATAAGACACTCTGGAGCAGATAAACATAAAACTATTGGCACCATTTTGCCTAATGCCAGGCATGAGCTGGAAAGGTATAAAGCCCCCCATGACTGAGCTATGGAACAGTGCAACTATGCTGTCTGGAATGACGCATGGTGCTTCATCCAGTACTTTTGAAATGGGTTGGAGATGTGGTGGGGTGGTGATCATCCAGCATCCCGACCTCACTAATGCTCTTGTCGCTGAATGCAATCAAGTCCTCCATCTATTTATTTTTAAGTCCCCTATACTAACCCTGTTCTCGTACAGAAGGTTTGCTGGGCTGTTCACCCTACTCACCCTACCCGCTGCCGGGTCCGTTTCCCTTCATTTTACTAAGTACTGAAACAACTGAGGCCAACAAAACAAAGGCAGCTAAATAGCTGCACTAGGCCACTTTAATGACCAAAAATTCATCATAATACAGTAACAAAATACTAATTATTTTATTTAAAGCAAAAAAAAAAAAGAAAGACAACAAGGCTACTGTACAATGTTAATTTATTGTTTTGACACACATAAAAATACAACAGACATATTAGCAAGGCTGGCTGGCCCCATTTGTTTGACAAAATGTCCTATGTGGCATTGTGGGTATTTTTCCTCCAAAATACCTGAATGTGTAGCAACATAAGAAAAGCATCAGTTGCTGTGAACCAATGTGATGAAGAGGAAGAGAGAACAGAGGGAGATGGCACCAGTGAGCACCGCCTTCACCAATAGAGCCGTCCAGCTTCCCAGGAGAAACACATGAACAAACAGTCTAGAGAGAAGGAATACACACACCATTTGTTGACTTTCTCTCCATTGAACAAAGCCACACCCCTGTCCTGCCCCTCTCTAAGAACACCAATGAGAGCAGTAGCCATTAAACAATAAAATAAAATACAAAAATAAACAAATAAAGGAAGAAAATAGTTTTTTGGTAGTTTTTTTTGGCTTTCCTAGAACTGTATCTACACACTTAACCCACAGCGGTGCACCACACATACACTTCTCGCAAAGGAAATGAAGGTGGCTTTCTGAAGAAAAAACATTTGGCTGATTTACACAATTTCTTTCTTAACACAGATGTGGTCAATTAGCCAAGAGATGTGTGATGTCCAAATGTTGCTCATTTAGTTTAGAGCTGAAGCTGCAATAATAGTGGTGCTAACAAAAAGTCAATGGTCTCAGTCAATGGTCATTCAAAATATCGCTCACAAATACAAGCCCACACTTTATTCATACTGTTCATCCATGTCACATGTTATTGTGCCCTTATAAAGGCCTGTACAGTACAATACAAGAACACTGTACTGTGCACTTATTACAAATATTATTTAAATTGATATTATTAATATGGCACAAGATTAATCTGAAATATGAGGTACTCACTCCATCAGGAAGGCCTTGTACACACACAGCCCCAGCAGTACAGTTACAGGCAAGCGGAAGCTTTTGGGAAGGTCATATCGTGTGAACATCCAAACTACTGCAGCCATAGCAATGTAGTGAACCTGTAAAAGCAAAGAAATGAAAGCACCTCAAACACCACACATAGAAAATAGCACAATCAAGCCTGGCTGACTGCCTCCATTCTTTAGGTAATAGCACTGTTTAGTATCTGTATTACCATTAAAGCCTCATTTCTATCTTAACGAAAAAGGTAAGCACACAGACAAATGTATGTTCTCACCAAACTGATGTTGGAATCAAAGCTCATTTGGATGTATTTCCAATCAAATTCAATTCCTCGAGCCCCCACCCACAAAGGAATGCACCTGTTGACATGAAATTACATATTCATGTTAAAACAAACTGCAGTAAAAAATATAAAGAATAATGATTATTTAATAACCATACTAAACTACTAAATGAGTTTTAAACATCAAATTAATATCATGATCCTTGTTCCAAAACAGACATTTAATCATTGCAATCAACAGTTCAGTGTGATCACTATTAAATTTTACTTTAAACACAAGCAACTCAACTTAAAAAACAAAGTAACCTGACCAAAACATTATAATTTTATATATTAAAATAATAATAATAATAATAATAATAATTAAAAAAAAAGGGAAAGTAGTCATGGATGCAAAGCACTGAAAGCGGTTTGGATACTAACAGCTCCCCCTAGGGGAGCAGTCTGTATAACAATGATACAAAAAGTCAGATATGAGATGCTTCGCACCCACAACTTCAAACAAATTACAAGGTACAGCTGAAACAAAAGTCCTGGAAATCCCTGGGTCTAATATTAATATGTATGTACTATTAGATCAACGCCAAGTAGAAATGCTTCACAACGACTTGGAATAAAATCGCTAAATTCAACTCAATAAGTTAATGTTTCTTCTCCTGTAAAATTGGCACTTTGGCGACACCTTATGCAGTTGCATGCAAAAGTATAGACACCCATTGCCACTCTTTATTTTACCATTCTTAGTGGAAATAATTGA